>NC_056739.1:971578373-971878373 GCF_019279795.1 Protopterus annectens
AGCTATGACACTGAAAAGATAAATTGCACAAATTATATAGTTAATAATTTTCAACATATAATATAATATGATATAATATAATGTAATATCCAAGCTATGAGGAGATCACCTAAATTGCCATGATTGTGGAATTTAAAAGCATTTCCCAAAAAGATATATTGCTACATTCCATGGAAGCACACCAGCATAAGCTTAAGTAATCAGAAAGAAAGAAAGCATCATTCATGAGTTCCAGTTCTGCTTATGAATGGAGTCAATGTTTTGTTCCTGAATATCCTTGTCACCCAACTTCATATTTGTCACTGTTATTTATATTATTGTGACTATGAAGAACCGGGAATATGTTCTAAACATAGTTCCCATCTATTATATAATAAGGCTTCCTTACCCTTCCTTTTGGCTATTAATAATTCAGCGATATAAACGTCCCTCAGAATTTGCCAACACTCAGAGAAATGAAGTGGCTGTTTGGTTTTCCATTTCCTCGTGATGGACTTTTTGGCAGCAGTAACCATTAAATATAAAATCAGTTGTGTGATCTGTAGTTAGTAACCATTAAATATAAAATCAGTTCTGTGTTCTGTAGTTAGTAACCATTAAATATAAAATCAGTTCTGTGTTCTGTAGTTAGTAACCATTAAATATAAAATCAGTTCTGTGTTCTGTAGTTAGTAACCATTAAATATAAAATCAGTTCTGTGTTCTGTAGTTAGTAACCATTAAATATGAAATCAGTTCTGTGTTCTGTAGTTAGTAACCATTAAATATGAAATCAGTTCTGTGTTCTGTAGTTAGTAACCATTAAATATAAAATCAGTTCTGTGTTCTGTAGTTAGTAACCATTAAATATAAAATCAGTTCTGTGTTCTGTAGTTAGTAACCATTAAATATAAAATCAGTTCTGTGTTCTGTAGTTAGTAACCATTAAATATAAAATCAGTTCTGTGTTCTGTAGTTAGTAACTATTAAATATAAAATCAGTTGTGTGTTCTGTAGTTAGTAACTATTAAATATAAAATCAGTTCTGTGTTCTGTAGTTAGTAACCATTAAATATAAAATCAGTTGTGTGTTCTGTAGTTAGTAACCATTAAATATAAAACCAGTTCTGTGTTCTGTAGTTAGTAACCATTAAATATAAAATCAGTTCTGTGTTCTGTAGTTAGTAACCATTAAATATAAAATCAGTTCTGTGTTCTGTAGTTAGTAACTATTAAATATAAAATCAGTTGTGTGTTCTGTAGTTAGTAACCATTAAATATAAAATCAGTTCTGTGTTCTGTAGTTAGTAACCATTAAATATAAAATCAGTTGTGTGTTCTGTAGTTAGTAACCATTAAATATAAAATCAGTTCTGTGTTCTGTAGTTAGTAACCATTAAATATAAAATCAGTTCTGTGTTCTGTAGTTAATAACCATTAAATATAAAATCAGTTCTGTGTTCTGTAGTTAGTAACCATTAAATATAAAATCAGTTCTGTGTTCTGTAGTTAGTAACCATTAAATATAAAATCAGTTCTGTGTTCTGTAGTTAGTAACCATTAAATATAAAATCAGTTGTATGTTCTGTAGTTCTGGAAGGACACTTTAGATAGCTAAATGTCTCCCCTCATAATCTGCAGTATGATATAACTTTTCAGCTAAGTTCCAGAATTGTAACCAGAACTGCTGAATCAAAGGGCAAACCCAGAATATATGTTCACATAAAGAATTACAAGAAGTTATGTTGCAACACCAACAAATAGGAATATAATGTGGGACTTTCACAGATAGCCTATTTGGTATTAGAAATAGCTGATGCAGACACCTCCGTGCAAAAAGTTTCCATCTAGGAGATTATGTAGTTTTTCTGGGGAGTTGTATTATTTGCTAGATAGATTCTTTCATCTGCATTCCTGAGACTTACTATACCAATATTACAATATTACCCCATTTGCTCAAACCCTGTGGTGAGAGATTTGGGAACATAGGTTGATAGCAACCTTAACTTCAATCATCATGTGTCCACAGTGGTAAGAAAGGCCTTCTACATTGCACATCTCATAAGTAAGGGCATCGCATCCAGAGTTAAGGATGTTATAACATCCCTGTACTCATCCCTCATCAGAACACTAATAGAGTACAATGGTGCCTACTGTATGTACCTCACCAGACACCTGCAGCAGCTAGAGAGACCTTAGAGGTTTCTCACCAAGAAAATTCAGATCCTTCAACACATGACCTACATGGACAAACTGAAGGCCCTGTCACTGTACTCTGTGTCTTCTAAGCTGCTGAGAGGTGACTTGTGCCAGTCTTGATCCTGCTGTAATGGAAATGCTGCACATCCACAAGCCAACTAGGTCCAAAGTCACTCTTTCTAGGGATTTTAACCTAGCCTGCAACATTAACAGAACATGCTGGAGAGACAGATATGTGTCTCCCAGAGATTGCCACTCCTCTGGAACAAACTCCTAGTTTATGTAAAACAGAGCTCCTCAATGACCCTAGTTAAGCATTACTTAGACAACTGGATGGGAGACTGTAAATTTACCCTGGGGTGTCACCTATGTCCCTTATGGATAAGGGCAGTTGGTGCTGATCATAGACTTGTGCTGCAAATATAGTCCAGAAAACTTGGTCAATAAAGGATCAAGAGTATAACATGATTAGGCTTATAAAGGGCCTAGGGCCAATAGCCTAGTAACCTCCAATAAACCTATGAGCCATGGATATCCTGTTTGTATTCTTGAATCATGTTATAGGAAGATTTCGCTCATATACCCATTACTGCAGATATAGTTGTTTTCTTAGTTAAGGCTCATAAGCAATTGCTAGCCAGTTAGTGAACCGAATGTGAGTTAAGAGACTGCCCTACCAGTTGTGGGTCAGTTGTTGCCCTGATCATGGAACAAAGTTGACAGTAATAAACAATGTACTTACAGGGAATGCTATATTCTACTTCCAAATCATTTAATGATTTTAGAGTACAACATGAATACAATTGAAAAGCTAATTTGAGGTTCTTGTCCCCCATGCTACATAGAGGAAAGTTTGTCCTGCTGGAGTTGTATTTACTTCATTTTTTATTTCACCTGATTACTGCATATGTACGTTTTGTTTATGCTGTATTGCTGCACTGTTTTTTCTTGGGTTTTGTATATTGCCTAGTATGTTATCTTTTTATGTTTGCATTGCTGAAGCTTTTCTCCTCGGATCTCCACTGAAAATGGGCCATTGGCTCAGATGGACTAACCCGGTTAACAAATGTCAAATAAATAAATAACATCAATATACCTATAGGCAATGTTCAATTCATTCAAAGAGACTTCCTCAGAAGTATCTGAATATAAAAGTGCCAACAACTTATTAACATACTCATTACTGTCATTACAACAAGTCTCCATCCCTTATCAGGTTTCATAACCCTAATGGACCTGTTGTTGGATATTCTTTCAGTAAATACATTTGGTCCTGGCTCAAATTGAATGAATAGTCCAGTTTTCTGGCAAGTAACCCCCTGATATTATTTGCACAGATCCTTTCAAATAAATGCAAAATAGGGTGTAAAGATGGATTAAGTTTGCTAGACCGCTTACAACCTTGTAAGGCATTGATAGTACAATTCTTGTCCTCAGAATAAAAAACAAAATACAGTTTTCTAATAAACGACTTTAAATCTAACAATACCATATCAATTTTAGCTGACTGAGTCGGGCCAAAGGTGAGGCCTCTTTGAAATTAATTAGCCCACTGAGGTGTAATCTCATAACTACTTAAATTGTAAATTTTAAAGTGCCCATAGTCATTGAAAATGATTTTGCATAAGTCATCCATACATTCTACAATCCCCTCCCTCTCCTTCTCCCTCGTCCACTCCCTTTGGCTGTTCTCCCCCCTCATTGAATAAAAGTCCCAGGTAACACTGTTCATTGTCCATGAGGGGTCCTGTGGTTGTTGCCTCTGTTTCATAAGTCTTTCTGACCTCCTCAGAGGCACCCTGCCTAAAGGGACATTGTCATTGACTTGGTTGACCCCATTTCCAAAACAAACACTCTCTTCTTTGTTTTCTCTCTCCACGCTGTTTTGACTGACAAAGCTATTCCCAGATGGAATAGGCTAGGCTTTGCCAGTTTCATAGTCAATTTGGTCCCTATATAATTTTTTAACTTTTTTCTTTTTCATATCATCAATTGCTCTACCTGTATTAATGAAAATCACCCGATACTCATTGGTCTTAAGTTCAAATAGCAGATCACATTTGATAAGTGCATTTAAAACATAGATACAATCATTAAGTAAATGCATTTTGCTGTCATTATCTCTTACTAGGATTTCCAGCAGTTCACATCCATGTCTGTTAAAAAGATTAATAAGTTCATGGTGAAGTTCCAAGCCAGAAACCAACCTGGTTGGAAATTTCCAGCTATGGAGACCCTTCAGAACTTGTTTACCATTGATGTACGGGACCTTTTTTCAGTTATTCCCCACAATGAAGACTTGTAGAAGTTTTATGATTTTCTCTGTGCTAATTCTAGGTTCGAGCATAGTAGAATTCTTACATTTAGGACACTTATAGAAGCCATACTTGAAAATAATTTCATTACTTTTAAAAAACAACTCTTTAGACAGAGAAAGGGTGTGGCAATGGGGGCTGCATGTGCCCCTGTTTTGCCAATATTGTTTTAACACAATGGGAAACCAGTCTCATTTTTACAATGGAATTTTAAAAATACTGGTCTTTTTGTGGGCAGTGTTTGGACAATATTATAATTTTCTGGAATGGGACTAGGGGCCAGTTGGATCAGTTTTTTGTGGTTTTAAACTTCAGTACTGAGTACATGAAGTTCACCATGGAAATTAATGATGAGAGGGTGCATTATTTGGATATTTCCCTTATTAAAGATAGATCTAGGAAATATTTTGTGTCCACCCTATATAGGAAACCCACGTACTCAAACTGTTTACTCCATTTTCAGAGTTGTCATCCATTACATCAAAAGAGATCTCTGGTCAAGTGTCAGTGTTCATAGGGTCATAGGTTGGTACTAGGCTCTCGCCCCTAGGGCCTATACAAGCCTAGCCATAACAATTCCCTGGCTATTTCTTCCCACAATATTTACTTCCCTGTGTTTGACTCACCTGTATGGTCAGTGATGCAGACATGTTTTATACTAAATGTGATATTCTCAAAAACATGTTTCTTAAGAGAGGGTATTCCATGGAATTTTGAGACCCAATCTTTGATGAAGTGTATCAGAAAAGATTAAGTGGGTATTTTTTCCCTTATTAGGGTTGGTGGATAATGGTGATTCAGGTACCTGTTCATATGTATCTGGCCTGGTGGACAACAGGGTTAATTATTATAAAGCCATGGTTATAACCTTTAATTTGTATTTTGAAGGTATAAAGAATATCATTTTTAAAAACTGGTCTATCTTTGAGATAGAACAGGACTGCCTGAAAAGGGTAGGGGGTAAACTGGTGGTTACTTATAGAAAGGATTCCTGTTTCAAGAATTTTATAGAGTGAAGTCCAAGAACTAATATCGAAGGAGCCATGAAAAACTATGGCCACTGCTCACAATGTAGTTACATTTTAGTGGGTACCGAAATTTTTATTTAAAATTATGGGGCAATCAAATTAGTTCATAAATTCAATTGTCACAGTAAGGGTCTTGTTTATGTGGCCAAGTGCCATTGGTCTGATTGCTTCTATGTTGGTAAAACCATAAAAAGGTTTAGGAACAGGATTTACCAGCATGTTTATGATAGCCAGAAGGGAACTGAAACAAACATCCTGGTAAAACATATTTTGAATTACCCTACCCATAGTTTCAAATTTATTGCATTTGATGAGGTAGATCCGGGACCCAGAGGTGGGCCAGTGGATCTCTATCTGGAATACAAAGAGTTAAGGTGGCAATTAAAATGTAATGCCACACAGTTCCTGGGTATTAATGAGGGGGCTTAAAATTCCAGTGCCCTTAAATTGAAAACTGATTTTTCTATAGAGTCATTTTTACAGGCATCCCAACAGGATGGCCTGTATAGAATGTTTGTATTATTATGATTATTATGATTATTATTATTATTATTATTATTGTTATTATTATTATTATTTTTAATTTATTATTATTATTTTTTGGAATTCGTGTTTTATTTTGTAATTTGTCACTTTTATAGTGTTTTGTGGATATTCCACATATATACGTTTGTGTGTGTTGTTTTAGGTTGTTGTACGATATGGATAGGGTAAAAGTTTGATTTGCAAGAATCATAGGGACTTTGGTTTAATAGTGGTAGTAGTGTGTATGCATTTGTATTTAAATAGTAATTAATGTGTGCAAATTATTTTAAGTGAATATGTCAGGTGGTTTTGGCAACAGTATTTAAATGATGTGACTCAGCCAACTCCTGGTTTGTTTTGAAGAATCAAGGTTGACTACCGATAAAAGCACTCAACTTGTCAATAAACAGCACCTTTTTGTGGTCATCCTGTCCTTCATTTTTGTTCTTACCATCTTAATTAAAAGTATCTTAATTTCCAAGGAGATATTGCACTTTCTTCATTCTTGAAAGTGATGACCTGTTTGCTGTTGAGTTAAATGGACAATCGTATCTTAAGTTTCACTGGGCCTCTTGGTTAGAGTGAGACTCAGATATTTAAAAGAAGGTGAGTTAAGTGTGAATTTGCATTGGCTAATCCCAATTTGAGAGTAATTCATTCTTGGAAACACTTGTAATAAATTTAGAGAGGTTTGTTTTATATTCTGACATATGCTGCCATTTTCTTAGTATATACCATCTACCTGTAGGGGTTCTGATAAAAATATCAAACGATCATATGCAAAAAGAGCAACTTACCCTTGGAAACTATCATTTGTATTTTTGGTGGACTTTAGATTAAGGTTGCTCTGCAAGACCAGAGCTAGGGGTTCTTTGGCTAAGATGAATAATATTGGAGCCAGGGATCAGCTTTTCCTGACCCCCTTAAAAATATCAAAAGGCTTAGAAATAAAAGGCCCAACATGCACTACAGCTGATCCTTGATATAGGGCTGCTATCCCATTTACAAATGAGGGAGAAAAGTGAAAAAATGTCAAGACTTTAAACAGATACTGCCATTTAATATTGTTAAATGCCTTCTCCCTGTCTACAGATATCAAGGCTACGGGAATGGTATAAAGGTAACATTTCACAAGCCACAGCATGACTCTTACGACGTGGCACCAAGTTGCTTGGACCCACATAAAGCCTGTTTGGTCTGTATGTATTAAAGAAGAAAGTATGAATGTCATTCTGGCCACATACCCACATATTCCCAGTTATTATTAATACATCACTTCAATTTAGCATGTCTTTTCCTTTGCTAGGAGTTATGTTAAGGATATATATCCACATCATACTTTTTTGGTTTTATGTTAACACATTTAAACATGCATATAAACTTACATATAAATAATATTAAAATGCTGCTGAACACATAGATTTGGAAAACCACAGAATGAAAATCGATACTTTAGGAGTAGTTTGAACATGAAAAAATGAATGGAAGTTTCTCATTTTCTCCTCCCCATAAACCTCACTTTCAACAAAATAATTTTATCTACTTATGGTCATTGCTTCTCTTTCTCTCTCTCTCTCTCTCTCTCTCTACCTGCTTTCCTAAAAATTGTGTCTTATTTTCTTATTATGTTGTGTAAAGTCCCTTTCTGGCTTCCTCATTCCTCATTGTTAATCTCTGTCTCTTTCATCTGTTCCTCCCTCCTCGTATCCTGTCAGTATTTTCTTCTTTTCTCTTCACCTCAGGCCATTTATTTGTAGGTTTTTTAATGATATGCATTTGCATTATAATGTTAAGCTATCTCCTTTGCTTACAGCCATATGCCTCCAGTATTTTCTTTCTCATATTTCCTTCATCTGTCTCCCACTTGTATATTTCTCTCACATTTCCTTTAGCGGTCAGTAACCCAACCTTCCCTAAGGCTGTGTTTGAGTTTGCAGCAACATAAATACCCTACTTCCACTGCTTCATTCAGGGAGGAGTATCCTCTTTATACCCGTTGCCTTGCCCTCATTCTTGTTTATTTCCTCTACACAATCCCTTATTAAATTATAGTTTCTTTATAGGTAACTAAATGCCCAACCCTATTTTGGAGTGTTGACATTTACTTCTAATGGCGTGTACAGCGTACTGACACTGACATCCCTGAAAAACAAGCTCAATATAAGCTCAAAGTAAAATATACAAATCTATCATGATCTATCTTAAATTTCAATATAACTGAATGAGATGCACCTTTAGTTTCTTCTTGCATATGGCTGCTGTTCCTTTACTACTTACACTGTCTCCTAGACGCAGTTTATGACTGACCAAGTTTTAGTTAGTATTGTCTGCCTGGTAGGCTAACCTCTTGAACTCAGGTGATAGTAGCTTTAGACTAATGAAACAGATGCCAGAACTTTATGATCCTACATACAAAATAAGGGGATAATATCACCTTGTAAGAGTAACTTGTTACTCTTAGGATTAAGTACTGAAATATGTAAATGTGCATCTGTGGGTCCTGAGATTCATAAACAAACTGTACTGATGTGGGAAAGCAGCACACATACTATGTACTATGCTATTATACTACTGGGCTTCATAAACATGGATTACAGGTTTCTAAGGTGATGTACAACACACATCCTGCTTTTCTGAGTGGCACATAGGAACACATACTATAAAAACTTGTACTAGGTAACCCCTTTGCTTGGAACAGAGGGAAGTACTGTGCAGTATGATACACAGCAGCGCTAACATATAGATTAATAAGATTTAATCTACCTAACTAAGGTCAGTGGGGGCTGCTGCACTGTGGTCCACCATCATGCTTAGGAATGATTTAGGAAAAAGTTTCACTATCTTGGCATGACTGCGGACTGAGGTCATTAACAGAATATGATAATGACGGGATCTATTGTTGACAAATTCCCACTGACTGGAGCTTGCAAACATCACTTGGTGGGAGCATACCTCTCAACTGCATAGATTTTCAAAGAATGTCTAGCTTTTTTGCTTCATAATTTTGGTCTGTTCCTCATAAGAATTTGTGATATTATGAATTTTTCAGCAAATCAGTGAGGACTGAATTCATTAAATAATGACAGAGAATTGTGTTTCAGATTTCATGTCCTTCAGAAAATTCATGGTAATGCAACAACTTTTATTGTAGCAGCTTTCGAAGTTTATAAGAGTAATATTTAAAATCTGTCCCTGTTTTTGAAGCTTTGTCCAGATGTTTTGTTATAGATGGGAGTGAGGCATGTTAGTGGTGTGCTACCACATTTTTGCATACTGTGGGGAATTCCTTTGATGGTAGGGAGGTTCCTACCATGCAACATTGTAGTTGGGAGTTTTTTTATTATTATTTGCAGAGCTACAAACTAGCAGAAGAGATAAATTGATGCAATTACAACTGCAACATCATCCACAGATACACAGTTGCTGCCCTGTAGATTATTCCACTGGGATCACACTATTGCTTTAATAAATTGCATGCAATCCAGTGGAGAAGTAGTCTCCATTTATACTCCATAAATGGAATATAGTGCTTACACAATGCAATAAATCTTTGTACATTATCTTACACCACTGTATAAAAAAATTTATGAATCACACAGGGCTTTTGCACACCATTCTATGACATAACAAGACCTGCTCTGTGGTGCAGAAAGTTTATGAATAGTGCCTAAAGATGAAAGTTGATTTTTTAGTCACTAAATATGATTATTTATATTAAAATAAAATGAGATAAAACCAAAATACAAATACAATCGGCAGCTTCATAGGTACATAAAATGGCTGCCATATACTCTCTAGAACATGATCCCCACCCCTCCACCACACACAACAGAATATTTAACTAGCTGCTAATATCAACTGTTAAACTACATCTAAACCTGAATAAATCTTAGTAAATATCTGCCTAACTAAACCCTTACATTTATGAATAGCCATTTCACACCCACTAACTGGAGATTTACAACCCCCCCACAAAACTTTGGTAAAACTTCTCTAGAATCACTCAGTTGCCAATGCATGGAACAAACTACCCCTATATGTTAGAATGATTTCCAACACTAACTGTTTCAAAATGACATTAAAGGACAACCTATTAAACTCCTGGACCTGCTCATGTACTGACCCTACATAAACTACCTCTTTGTCTGCTACAACTAACTCCTCCTTTCTCTTACTTTATTTCAACCCTGTATCTTTACCAGAAAAGAGGCCTATGGCCCTGATGTGATGTTATATTTTATACTGACCTTACCTCATGTTTTAAATCAGTAAGTATCGTATGGTTTTTATGCTTAAGACGCAATTGTTATATGATTAGTGTTATACTTCATTCTTTATAAAGTTTAGTTCAGTTGCACTTCATACTAGTTAGTTGTTACTAGGTAATTAAGGTTAGAATGTAAATGTATGAGATTTTTGTTATATTTCCTCTTTTATAATGTTTATAATTGTAAAAAAAGTAAATAAAACTGGCTTATGACCAGTCTTCTACCATAAAAAAATTGTGAGTTGTAATAAACAATCTAAATTAACATGACTAAGGAATAACACTGCTTAAGTTGCCACTATTAACCAAAGCAGAGGGACAGTTAGCTCAACACAAATAGTACTGCATCATGCTAGTAAATATGTCCTGAGAATTCTATTGTACACAGAGTATAATGCATGCTTTACAAACATGAGAAACTATACTAAGGTACTGCCATCGAATGTTTGTCAGTCATGCAACAAGGTCCCCCTTTTTTTAATTTTGCCAATTCTTTTGTGTTTCTATTACCATGATGGGAGTGGACCCCATTCCTAAGTCAAAGTGCGATTATAGTTCGTGAAATTAGTATTGTTTCAATCTTTGATGCCAGCCAAAACTGCTCTTCACTGCACCTGTAATGTACCCAGTAATGACTCCTTATGCAATTTGTATGGAGTTACATGTATTGGTAACATATATAAATATGATTGTAGATTCTTTTTTATAAGACCCATTGCTCCTACTACTATTGGAACTGTCTGGGTATCTTTCTTCCAAATTGCTCTCATTTATTCCTACAAATCCTGATATTTTATGACATTGTGTCTATCTGTACACAAGACACTGTAGTTACTGGATGTAGCAATTTCAATGATCAATGCTACTTGTGTCTTCTTTTCATGGACCACTATATCTGGTTTTCTCGCATCTATCTTTTGAACTGTTGGTAATGGGTGATCCCATGTGATGTAGACTTTATCATTTTCTATGATGCTGTGTGGCTCATGTTTCCAGTGTTTTTCATCTACTTCAACACCATAATGCTTACATAATTCCCAGTGCAACAGTCTTGCCACATTATTATGCCTTTCAGTATACAATCCTACTGCCATTAGTATGTCACACCAAGCAACGAGGTGTGTGACTGTTTCCAATTCTGTTTTATAATACCTACATTTGTCTTGTTTCTCCCACATGTTCAATGGACTTTGTAAGCCAAAATGTGTGTAGCCCACTGTCTTGGACTGCCGGTATTAACCTTTCATCTTTTGGTTTGAATTTGCCTCTTCTTAACCATTCCTGCATTCGATCCTGATCAACATGAGATTTTTCCAGAAGTTTTCTATACTTACAACTATATTTATGCATCTTCCACATTTCTTGCCTCCTTATCTAATCCTGATCCTTCACCTTATATTCTTTCTTTTCTTTTTGGAACATTCAGTTGCTGGCTCATTTTTATTTACTTCTGCTTTGATTTCCATTCCTGCTTGACGTTGATATGCTTCTGATAGACTAAGCAGGGAAGTCATCTTAGATTTATTCTCCTCATGTTTCAAAACTTTCACTACATTTGGGTCCTGTGAGGACAGCAAATATGTGTGCAGTCCCACAGTTGCAGATCTATACATGTAATCAGTTTTGAGGAGGCCCATACCTCCTTCGGAATGGGGTATATAGGGTCTATATTACGTCTGCGAAAACCCCTTTCAGCAAGCGATTGTTCTCCAAACAATAACCAGTAAAATCTAACTCCCTCGAATGGCCATTCCAGTGAATTTTTTCCTAGGAGAAAAAAAAACGCTTTGCAAACTTAAAACCAGACAAAATTTAAAACCTTTCAAAATGAGGGGCTTCACCCCCCACACCACCCATTGTAGGAGTCTGTGCCCTCCACACCCCCCAACTAAATATATCAACTCTGAGATTGCACTACAGTGGGGAAAAGGGCAAATTCCCAATGATGGGCAAGCGATTTTTCCCCTAGGAAAAAATTCACTGAAATGGCCATTCGTGGGAGTTAGATTTCATTAGTTATCATTTGGCAAAGAGCCATTCACTGAAAGGGGTTTTTGCAGATGTAATATAGACCCAGAATATATAATCTTGCTATGCACTGATTTTTATAAATCATTTGGTGAGCATGAAGCATCCTTCTTATTTTCCTCTCTAATCTATCCAACACATTTTGGGTCTAGTCAATTATTCCAAAACTGTAAGTTAGGACTGGAAGAGCAAATTGGTTGACAGCTTGAATGTTGTTCCTAAATGTCAATGCTGTTCTCAGGATTAATTTAAGTCTTCTAAAATACTACTAAGGTATTGCCATCAAATGTTTGTCAGTCATGCAACAAGGTCCCCAGCAAGATTCTCAGTCTTTCTCAGTAGGATAGCCAGAGCATACTGTCTTGGTGGCACACAGTAAAAACTACCATATACCATACTGAATGCAGTATCAATACATATAAGACAATAAATGCCAAGCTGTGTCTGGTGCACCATACCTGTGGTCTAGTACAATATGATATAAATGCCTGTTATATATGTGAAAGCTGCCAATCTAGCTAGATAGACTTTTGTAAACAATACTATGTCCTTGTAAATATTAATATGATCCACAGGCTTGTTTGACAAATGTAAGAAAATGGTGTTGTGTTCTGAGCTTCAAAAATGTAACCACAGTGCACCCTGGTTGAAGAAAGCTGATAAGTAAAGGATTTTATGACTGTGTGTGATCTCAAGCTAGGAGACAGGATGTCTGCAACTAGAAATTCTTTCTATTGTCCTAATACAGAGATAATTACTAGGTTTCATATGTAAAGTGTCTTTAAATTGCTGTGGCTTTCCGGCAGGTGCAGATCAAAAATAAATGTTACATTTTAAGTCTCTGTTAGCCTGGAAACTAAATCAGAGAAGTGACAAGAATGATGTAATATGAGATGAATCAGCAGTAATGTGCATTATCAATTTAGGGGCGATCTCAGAAAGAAAGGATAGCATTTTGTATTTTCTTCTTAACCAAAAAACATCATTTCACCAGCACTTTGCCTTGCTCTGTAAGTAAGATATTTAGAACACTGATTTCTCTTAGCGATAAATAGAAATAGTAAGATTAGTCTAGCTGTTTTCTATATTTATGTGAGACTATCCTACAATATTGTTTTAAAGTATTTTTCTGTGATTTCTGAACTCTCTAATGTCATTGTGTTGAGTTATGTATTGTCTTGTGTTTTTATTATTTATTATTAAATATATTTAAACATTTTAACTGTGGCTGTTTTGTGTAGAGATGTTGAAGCTCTTAGGTGCTTTCATGAATTTGATGATACTGCATAAGCCACTCCTAAATAGCCTTCAAATCTCAGTCTCACATACCAATTGGATAATAATAACATTGCACAGTAGAATTGGACACCCTTTGGTAAGGAACTTTATAGTAGGTGATAGTAGTTGTTGGTGGCAGTCAGTACTACCGTATAGTCTGGGCAGAACGGGGCATAGCTGGGGAACCTGTGCCAGCCTTTCCCAGGAGTGTCTGTTTGTTTGTATATAACTTAAATCTCAAAGTATATGTGTGTGTCAGCTACTTGGGCAGGGACACAAAGCACTGGTTGGGCAAAGAAGGTGCTTGAGGTTTTGAATTGACCACTTGGCTGAGATCTGAACCATATAGCTGTGCCAGTGGGGAGTCTTATTGGGAATCTGGACAGAAAGGGACAAACCAGCCCCAGACTGACTGTGATCTCTGTGTGTTCTTAAGGGAAATTGTACTTTACTGTGTGTGTGTACTTGTTATCCTCCCATTGTGGACGCCCCTCATTGAGCCTCCTTGATTACTGGGCCAGTGCACAGGCATCACATATTAATTGTTTGGAAGGGTGGGATATCCACATCAAATATTAATTGGTTGATAGTGGCGAGTTATCCACAGTGGTGTGGATATTGAATTCCTGTAGCTTGTGTACAGTGATCACTGAAGGTGTTTTTGCACTCTAAATCAACCATGCAGTGAACATTCAGAGTTCAGAACACAATTGTTTTATTTCTTTTGATAGTTTAGTTAGTCAGGGAGAGCAGACAAGCTTGTCAGCAGAGGAGTATGGCAAGCTGACAAGGAGCCATTTGGCTGAGATGTGCCAGGCTAAAGGGCTGGTGCATAGAAACCAGACTAAGGCAGACATGATTGCAGCTTTGGTCACAGCTGCATCAGAGAATAGAAACCAGGAGAATGATCAGACTAGCTATGGCGATGTAAAACACTCAGAGAATGGACAGCTCAACCTTTCTAAAGAGGACTTAGAAATCCATCTGGAGCCAAAGAGATTTAAGTTGGAGGCCATGCATTTGGAGATCGAAGCAGCAGAGACTGAGGTGTCTAGAGACCAAGGAGAATGAGAAACTGGTATGCCTGGAAGCTGAGGAGAAGGAGTGGCAGAGGCAACATGAAAAGGAGATGTTGACTCTTTGCCAGAGTCATGGAGGTAATGGCGAAGGGAGTAACTGAACCCCAGAAGCAACAAAGGTCAGTTTAACTTCTTTTACAGTTTACAGAGGGGGATAATTTTGATAGTATCATTCATATGTTTGAGAGGATATGTAAACATTATGATGTTGACCATGGACTCTGGGTATGGTTCCTGCCCCTTTACTCCATGGTAAAGCTGTAAATATTCTATCCAAACTTTCTGATCATGACTTTTTAAATTATAATGTTGTAAGAATTATGTGCTAGAATTTTTTAAGGTAGCACCTGAAGCTTATAGGAAAAGATTTTGTGAGTATAGATGCAAGGCAGATGAAAGTATGTGTGAATATGTTGCTGAACTGAGCACTTATTTTCGTAGGTGGGTGAGTGGATGCCAGATCACCAATTTTGAAGGGTTGGCAGACATTTTGGTGAGGGAACAAGTCCTTAGCACTTTGCTCGAGGACATGAGGATCTGGTTAGCTGATAGACAATGTGCTACTGTAGATGAGTTGGGGAAGAAATGAGACCTATAACTAGCAAGCAGGGCATCCCTGCAAAGGAAAGGGACACCCAGTGCTGCTCATGGATCTATGGGAACCCATGTTGGGCAGCCCGGAATGCCCCAACAGAATCTGCCAGTAGCAGGGGAAGCAACTAGTCCATGTACATGTCCAGGACCTAGGGTTAAATGTTTTAAATGTAACCAGTGGGTCCATGTAGCACATAGATGTCCACGGAGACAAGGTGGGGAACAAAAGGTGGAAAAGCCAGTAAGTGGGAAAGACAAAATGCCAATAGTAGGTTGTCTTGAGACAACAGGGGTACCAAACTACCATCCTGCAGATGTACTGATAGGGAAGAATTTTGATGAGGCAGTAACATGTGTTTATACAGTTACATGCAGTCAGGCCTAGAGACAAATATGTGGGTCTGGTAGCCTGGGGAAGACCCAGACAAACTGCATACTTGCAAACAGGACTGGTGAGGTTGTTACTTCAGGGAGGGAGCTACCCTGTAGCAGTGAGACTGGAGGTGAGCCACAGCTGCAAGTGAGTACTGATGTTCCTTTGGACAGAGTGACTACAAATGTAGAGGTGAGTAGTAGTACCCAGGCTGACAGTGAGGCACCACTGTCAGAGAATGCCAGGCTTCCTGTGGAAGGGATGCTAGGAAGGGTTACAAAGAGAGTTGAGACAGGCTCAGCTCCCAGACCCTTTATCACAAGACCTGAGGCAGGTAGTTAGTGAGGCACCTGATTCTCAAGGGAAGGGGGAATCTGTATACTGCGACAAATGATTACTGTATAGAGAGTGGACCCCTGAGGGAGGGCTAGAACGTGAAAGGATACAGCAGTTGGTAGTGCTTAGAGCCTACCATCTAACATTTCTAGCCATAGCCCATGATATTCCCTTTGCAGGTCATATGGGCATAATACATACAAAGAGACATAGTATGCATAATTTCTATTGGCCTGGAATTTCCAGAGAGGTAACAAGGTACTGCAGGAACTGTGAGCAGTGCCAAAAGGTAGGCAAGGCAGGAGACAAGGTGAAAGCTCTTTTGATGCCTTTGCCTGTGATTGAGAAGCCATTTCAGAGGGTAGCTATGGATCCAAGCTCCACAAGGAAAAAGTATATCCTAGTGGTAGTAGATTGTGCTACAAGGTACCCTGAGGTAGTGGCTTTGTCCTCCATTGAAGCAGAAAAGGTGGCAAATGCTTTGTTAGAGATGTTCAGCAGGCTAGGTTTCCTAAAAGAAATGCTGACTGACAGAGGTGCCAATTTCATGTCAGACCTGCTGGCTTGTCTGTGGAAGTACTGTGGAGTGAAGCACCTAAAGACCACCCCCTACCATCCCCAGACTAATGGCCTTGTTGAGAGGTTAAACTCTGCACTCAAGTCCATGCTACGGGCATTTGCAGACCAGTTTAAGAGGGAGTGAGACAAATATTTGCACCGTCTGTTGTTTGCTTACAGAGAGGTTGATGTTGCCACAATAAAGAAGGTTGGACTTACTTATATGGTGCTGGCTTCATTTTTTGAATAACATTGAGGATTTTTGGCCTTTGCACCAGCCTTACTTGCTGGGGTGTATTTTTGGATTTTACAAAGAGGTTCCCCAGGAATCCACAGGATTTTCACCCTTTGAGTTGTTGTATGGGCATAGATGGAGGAGGCCTCTAGACTTAATTCATGATGAGTGGGAGGGTGAGTGTGAATCTCACAAGGAGTCTGTTGTGGCATATGTCCTAACCCTCAAGACAAGGTTCAGGGAACTCATGGACTTGGCCCAGGAGAATCTGGCAGAAGACCAGCAGCAGAAAAAGGTCTGTTATGACAAGAATGCTAGAGCTAGAGAGTATGCTGTAGGGAAGCAGGTAATTGTTCTCATTCCTGTCAGACACAAGCTGAAGGCAGCCTGGCAGAGACCCTACAATATGGTAAGGAAGGTCAGTGATGTCAACTACATGGTGGAACTGCTAGGCAGGAGCACAAATTGTACAATGTTAACATGATGAAGCCTTACCATGATAGGGAGGTCCTTTTGAAGAGTATTTGAAGTGGATTGCAGGAGGAGCCTGTGGGAGATCTGGTGACTGGTCTCCTCAGTGAGGTTTGCACTGACACCTCAGTGGAAGGGGTAGCAATGTCCCAGCAGCTATCTCCTACCCAGGTTTGACAAATCTGGGCAGTGTTACAAGAGATTGTGGACATGCTCACTAGGAAACCAGGCTGCACCTACCTGGTGCAGCACCAGATGGATACAGGACTCCAAAAGCCTATCAGGCAGGGCCCTTATATGGTGCCTAAGAGAGACAAACAGACTCTGAGGGAGAAGATACAGGAAATGTTGGAATTAGGGGTAATTGCAAGATTCCAACAGTCCCTGGGGATCCCCAGTGGTGTTGGTGCCAAAGAAGGATGGCAGTACCATGTTCTGTGTGGACTACAGGAAAATAAATAGCCACACAGAGTCAGATGCTTACCCTATGCCTAGGACAGATGAAGCCTTAGAGCAGTGGGGTGGGGCTAAGTATCTTACCTCCAATGATCTTATCACGGGTTACTGGTAGGTGCCCTTGACTCCCAGTGCTAGAGAGAGGTCAGCCTATTGACTCCTTTTGGCTTGTATGAGTTCACAAAGATGCTCTTTGGGATGAAAAATGCCCCAGCGACTTTCCAGAGGCTGGTAGATTATATCCCAGCAGGGGAAGAGATTTTGCCCTTGCTTACCTAGATGATATTGCCATCTACAGCCATTCCTGACAACAGCACCTTCAGCATGTCAGGGAGGTGCTGGGCAGACTACAGAGGGCAGGGTTGACCATTAAGCCCAGTAAATGTCAGATGGGTATGGCACAGGTCTCCTACCTGGAGCATAGAGTGGGGAGTGAAAAGATCAGGCAGAACCTGCCAAAGTGGAAGCCATTCAGGCATGGCCTGCACCTGTTACCAAAAAGCAAGAGAGGGCATTCTTAGGGACAGCAGGGTACTGCAGAAAGTTCGCCCCAATTATAGTGCCATAGCTGCTCCCCTCACAGACTGACAAGGAAACACAGGCAAGATAAGGCAGTGTGGGTGGACCACAGCATGTAAGCAGGCATTCCAGAAGCTTAAAGAAGCTTTGGGAGCCCCCCCCCATGTTAGCCAGCCCAGATTACAACAAAGAATTTGTTGTGCAGCTGGATGCTTCAAACCATGGGAAGGGGGCTGTACTTAGCCAAATTTCTTCAGAAGGAGAAGAGCACCCAGTGGTTTATGTCAGTCATAGGTTCCAAACCAGGAAGGAATGCTATACAACTGTAGAAAAGGAATGTCTAGCCATTGTGTGGGCATTGTAGAAACTTCAGCCTTATCTGTATGGAAGGAAATTCACTGTAGTAGATCACAGTCCCCTAACATGGTTACATCGAGCTAGCCAGAAAAATTTCAGATTGCTAAGGTGGAGCCTAGGGTTGCAAGCATATATTTCAGTGCAGCACCACAGTGGGATTTGCAATGCAAATGCAGATGGGGTCTCAAGACAGGGAATGGGGTAGGGTATACCCAGACAGACCTAACCCCCTCAAGCAACTTTGCTCAAGGGTCACTCGAAAAAATAGCTTGAGTTTTCTGGGGGGGGGGGGGGGTTGTGAAGGCTGCCAGCCTAGCTAGATAGAATTTTGTAAATAATTTGCTGTCCTTGTAAATAATAATATGATCCACAGGCTTGTTTGACAAATGTAAGAAAACTGTGCTATGTTCTGAGCTTCAAAAATGTAACCACAGTGCACCCTGATGGAAGAAACCTGATAAGTAATGGATTTTATGACTGTGAGTGATCTCAAGCTAGGAGACAGGATGCCTGCTGCTAGAAATTATTTCTATTGTCCTAAGACAGAGATAATTACTAGGTTTCACATGTAAAGTGCCTTTTATTGCTGTGGCTTCCTGGCAGGTGCAGATCAAAAAGAAATGTTAAATTTTAAGTCTCGACTTTGTGCTCTCTAAATAACTGAGGTTAATCCCAAGCATTTGCAAAGACTCTTGGTCTTTTTTATCAAATATAAATAACATCTGTAGGGAAGACTCTTTTAACTTCCTCACAATCGACGTTGTCGATTTGTATACCTCCATCCCGCACGAAGAGGCCACAGAATGGGTGGGTTTGCTCCTAGCTGAATTGGAGGCTCCTAGAACAGAAATCGACAACGTCACTGAGTTATTAGATATTGTTCTGTCTTCCAACTTCTTCACCTTTGAAAATGAATTCTACATTCAAAAACAGGGAGTAGCAATGGGGTCCCCTTGTGGGGCCAGTGTAGCAAACATTTTCATGGCCTACTGGGAAAAGCATTTTGTTTTTAACCACCCAGTATGGAAAGAAAAAATAAGTTACTACACTCGTTTCCTTGACAATGTTTTTATTCTTTTCAGGGGTGATGTCACGTTGGCACAATCATTTTTAGACTACCTCAATCAAACGACATCTTTTTTAAAATTTACGTACAGATTTGCTAGTGATGAGATCGATTACCTTGATGTTAGGTTGAATAAAGATCCATGCACTTCTAAGCTTAGGTCCACTATTTTCAGAAAGGATACTTATGTTAACTCCTTCCTGCACTACACTAGCTCCCACCCTTTTAAATTAAAAAGGGCTATTGTGAAAGGACAGCTGGTGAGGGCAGTAAGAATGTGTGGTGATTTAGTGGATTTTACATTAGAATGTGCCTTCTTGAAAGAATTGTTTACCAACAGGGGTTATCCCCAGAATTTAATTGATGAGTTGGTCTTTGAGGTAGAGTTTAAGAGAACAAAAGGCTTTTATAAGCCATTGCTTGACAGCGAACAAGTGGATACTTCTAAGATAACGAATGTTTTGGATACCTTAGTTTCTTCCTCTACTAGGAGTACTACTGTTACTACTCCTGAAATGAATTCATTGCGTTACCCAAGTAGTTTTATCACCACTTTCAATTTAAATTCTAGCTTAATTGCAGGAATTATTACTAAGAATTGGTATTTCATTTCTAGTAACCCCTCACTATTGGAAAATCTTGGGGAAAAACCGCAAATAGTATACAAAAGAGGAAGTAATATTAAAGAAATATTGCAGAGGGGCCCAGGAAACAATACTTTTAATAGAGCTAGGGGATCATTTGCATGTGGTTTTTGTAACTGGTGCAATGTCATAAAGACAGGTAGTTCTTTTTGTATAGGGCAAAGAAAATATGACATTCAATTTAAGATTAACTGTGACACTAAATCAATTATTTATGTGGCATTTTGCGTTTGCTGTTCAGCGTTCTATGTCGAAAGAAAGAAGCATTTACCAGCATTGTTATGCCATCAGGAACAGCAAATGGCTTAACGCTAGCTAAGCATATTGCAACCAATCCAGGTCACAGCTTTCTTTTTATGGGTATAGACCACATACCCACTACTATTAGAGGTGGATCTATTTCTTTATTATTAGAGAATCGTGAGCTGGTGTGGCAACTTAAGCTTGATGCCTTTAATATACCTGGTCTTAACGAATGTTGTAATATAGCATCAGTTCTAAAATATAGATCTTATTTGAGATAAATATGGGTCCACCCTTGATATTTGTCATTACCACTGCTTTTTTAAGGTTTCATGCAGTGTTTCTACTTATGGATTTTTTTAAGTGTATAGATTTTTCCTTTACTTAATAGTTTTTAGTACATTTGAGATATATATATATATATATATATATATATATATATATATATACATATATATATGTTTATTAATAGGTATGCATTCTCATTTGTTTTTAAGATCATTAACAATTTCCAAAAAAAATTTTTGTTTATATTAAATAGTGGGTTAAGTTTAATATATACATTTTCAAATTATATACACATATTTCTTGTGCATAATTGTATTAACTAACCTTTGAAGAACTATTTTGGATGTATTTTTGTTGTTACATCCATTTTAATTGTTTTTTAGTAAAAACGACTTATTTACAATGTCGCATGTGTAAGTAGTTTGCATAAGTATTTTATTTTAAAAAAAATTTTATGTCTAAAAAGTTGTCAACAATCTCTAGGAAGTGATGTAATGGCACTGAATACATTTAAATTGTCTGGCGCTTTTTTCATTTTACAACTTCCTCTGAAGAAGCTACCTAATGAGAGTGGCGAAAACGCTGTTTGTTCTACAATAAAGTTGCGTTAAGGATTACTGTGCTGTGGGTCTTTCCAGCGTTCCAAGTCTGTTTTCATCAAATTTTAAGTCTCTGTTAGCCTGGGAACTAAATCAATGATGTAATCTAAGATGACTCAGCAGTAATGTGTATTATCAATTTAAGGACTATCTCAGAAAGAAAGCATAGCATTTTGTATTTTGTTCTGAACCTGAACACATCATCTCACCAGCACTTTGCTTTGCTCTGTAAGTAAGATATTTAGGACAGTGATTTCTCTTAGAGATAGATAGAAATAGTAAGATTAGTCTAGCTGTTTTCTATATTTATGTGCGACTATCCTACAATATTGTTTTAAAGTATTTTCCTGTGATTTCTGAACTTTCTAATGTCATTGTGTTGAGTTAATAAGTACTGTCTTCTGTTTTTATTATTTATTATTAAATATATTTAAACATTTAACTGTGGCTGTTTTGAGTAGAGATATTTAAGCTCTTAGGTACTTGCAAGTATTTGGTGATACTGTATAAGCCACTCCTAAATAGCCTTCAAGGCTCAGTCACACTTACCAATTGGATAATAATAACATTGCACAGTAGAACTGGACACCCTTTGGTAAGGACCTTTATAGCAGCTGATAGCAGTGGTTGGTGGCAGTCAGTACTACAGTATAGTCTGGGCAGAAGGGGACATAGCTAGAGAACCTGTGCCAGCCTTCCCCAGGAGTGCCTGTATGTTTGTGTATAACTCAAATCTCAAAGTGTGTGTGTGTGTCAGCTACTTGGGCAGGGACACGAAGCACTGGTTTGACAGAGAGGGTGCTGGAGGTTTTGGCTTGACCACTCGGCTGAGATCTGAACCCTATAGCTGTGCCAGTGGGGAGTCTTATTGGGGATCTTGACAGAAGGGGAGAAACCAGCCCCAGACTAACTGTGATCTCTATGTGCTCTTAAGGGAAATTGTACTTGTGTGTACTTGTTATCCTCCCAGTGTGGACACCCCTCACTGGTGCTAGTGGTGAGGATTGAGGCTCCTTGATTACTGAGCCAGTGCATGGGTGTCACAATATATAACCAAATTACACAATGTTATGTAAGCCTCACCATATCCATAACCATAGATGTCCACATAACATTACTGTCTACACCTTGTACATCCAGTGAATGGAAGGCATCTGTTAAAGGAAATACATGAATGATATAAATATTATATTAAAAAAGATATATATATATTTATATATATATATATATATTATATATATATATATATATATATATATATATATATATATATATATATATATATATGTCTGTGTGTGTGTGTGTGTGTATACAGCACTGCAAAAAATAAAAAAAAAATGCATGCTCAGGCATTACAGCATACAAGGATATATGTGGTCTATGATTAAAATAAAGAAAATTCTGGTCAGCCACACATCTGTCTGATTTGAGGACAACACTGTGGACATAGGCACACATTAATTGGGTGCTTCAGGGGATTGTTCACTACAAGGTGAGTACACCAGTTCTTGGAAACATTGAAACATTACCACAAGAGGGGCTGCCACCAAGCAGAATGTCTGTTTTTACCCATTGTGTGAGAGCAGATGATTGAATGTTGGGGCCTACTGGATGCAGTAGACCCCGTAATGTTATGGGGTTTAGCATGTTTTGTAGTGTAATTCAGAATAACATTCATCAGGTTGTTTTGATTTTTGCAAAGGTCATGGAAACCTGTCAAAATCCAGTGTCTATATACCCAACATGGTGTTTGGTGACTGATGCCCCATTATATCAGCCATATGACCATGAGGGGGCTGTCTTACAGCCCCTACCAGATACCTGAGATGGTTATGCAGTCATAAGACTGTCAGCCTTATAGCCAACATTCCTCTTCACCCTTGCAATCAGGTCAGGTTACTGTTACTGGATATTAGGCTGCTGCTGCTGACAATTTGGGAACCATACCATGCAAGGATGGTAAACAGCAATATGAAACAATCTATATAATTCTTCTGGAGTAATAATGCAACTATACCCATTAAAAAACATGCATTGTCCCTTATGCACAATCACTGATGCATGTTCCATCTATGTCCATCTGCCAACATATAATGAATATATCCATTATACAATGCAGCAGATACATAACAGCACCTATGCAATGTATCCACTTATTTAACTTAATCAGTACACATTCACACACGTGCACACCCATGAACCCAGAGGCATGCATGTGAGCATGTGCACACACAAACACACACACATGCAAACACAAACACATACACATATGTATATAGATATATATATATATATATAAATATATATATATATATATATATATATATATATATATATATATATGGGTCTACTTCATCATCACATAAAACCCATTTGACTGATATTCATTTCAGCAAGACAAAATCACCTAATTTTCAAAATGCTGAATACACATTTCACTGAATCGCATTTCACTGAATTGTAAGCCATAGACATGATGTGGGTTTCCATTCATCTGTGACTTGTTTGTGATAAAAATAAATTTTTGTAACTTGCAGTGCTGACTGTCAGAATACTGATAGTCATGTAGAAAGTAGTGTTGTAGTGTTTTTAAATGTGAGAATGTCTCTTTACATTTGTATGGGAAGTATCTAAAGTAATATTGCAGATGTTTTGTGCGTTCCCAGCAGTAGTGCCAGCATGTAAACTACTGTAAAACAATTAAAAGGTATATGCCATTTTCCCCACTATAGTGCAATCCTGGAGTTAGTATATATAGTTAGGGGGGGCACAGCCCTCCACATTGGGCGATGTGGGCGGCATAGCCCCCCCACTTAGTTTGGTTTAATATTGTCCGGTTTCAGTTAAGAGGGTAAGGAAGTAGTTTTTAATAGGTTCATAGGTTGGTACTAGGCTATCAGCCCTAGGGCCTATACAAGCCTAGCCATAACAATTCCCTGGCTATTTCTTCCCGCACTATTTACTTCCCTGGACCCCTGTCTAGCAGGGTGACTGACGTGATCCCCGAGGTGAATTTCCTTTCTCCCATCTAATTGTCAAGGTTCCTTTTGAAGAGGGCCAAAGAGGCACTCTGCTTGACATGTATGGGCAATCTATTCCAGAGTCTGGGGAGTCTCTGGGTAAGGAACCTATCCCTCCAGCATGTTTTGTTTATTGTGATGACAAGGTTTAGATCCCAGGAGTGTGTGGCTCTTAGGGATTGGGATTTCTTTAAGTGTAGCATGTCCAACAGCTCTGGGTTTGACATGGCCTTGCATGTTAAGCAGAGATCACCTCTGAGTAGACGATATGTGACAGAGTATAGCTGGAGTTTTTTAAGGCGGTCAGCATAGGGCATCTGCTTTAGGCCTGTGATTCTTTAGTGAGGTATTTCTGCGGCCTTTCCAGTTGTTGCAGATGTCTTGAGAGGTACATACCAAACAGGGCGTTGTATTCTATAATAGGTGTAATGAGAGATGAGTACAGTGGGACAATGACCTCCTTTTTTCTGGATGAAAAGCCCTTAGTGATGAGGTGTAGCACATAGAAAGATTTCCTGACTGCTGTGGCAATGTGGTTATCGAAGGTGAGACCACTGTCCACCTGTGTCTCTAAGTCTCTTATCACACTTTTGGTGTTTAGTGTACTGCCACTTATGTGGTAATCCAAGGGTACATGTTTTTTTCCCAAAGGGGATAACTATACATTTTTTGGCACTGAGCTTGAGCCCATGGCTCTGGCACCAATCATCTGTTTCTGTAAGGTCCTTTTGTAGAGTATCCACATCATTTGGGGATTCAATAATGGCTCCCAGTTTGCAGTCATCTAAGAACTTTGTTAGCCAGAGTCCCTTAGTATTGGCCTGTACTTCAGAGAAGTAGAAGCCAAGCAACAGCGGTCCCAGGACTAAACCCAGAGGTACTTTACTTGTCACTTGTCTGGAGCTGGATTTGGAGTAGGCTGCTTTCACAGTGTGGGTTCTATCAGTAAGCCAGTTAGCAAGTAAGGTCTGGAAAGATGTAGTTATTAGTATTGTGAATATGTTTGTTTATAGTTTAATGTTTAGTCTTTTGAAATTTAGCATTGTAAGCTTTCGGTGAAATGAGATTCAGTCAAATGAATTTTCAGTATTTTGAAATTAGGTGATTTGGTCTCGGTGAAGTAGACCCATATATATATATGGTTTCCTATGAAATCGTCGAATTGCCATTACGTCGAGTCTGAGAACATCGGGACTACTACATTGAAATTTGAAAACATTGAAAATCAAAACCGTTGGATTTCAAAACATCCCGAAATGAAAAACAAACACTTCATTAAGTCTGTATAGGTACGTATAGTAAATCAAAAATAATGTCCGTTAATCATAGATATACCCTTAATATCCGTATTTTGAACTAGTACAGTAACAGCAACAGTCTCTTCATAACGTAGATGTTTTCATTAAACATCCAAATAGTGTTTTATCACACTGCAAAGAAAAACGTGCATTGCCACATCAAAGTTATCCACTTGAAGTTGACAGTTATATATTATAAACAAATGAAAAGTACACCTGAACACGGCGTTTCTGACAAACTTTTAAGTCAAACGTTCACCACGAGCATTATATACATATTTACAAACATTTCAGTAGACCTCTATTTACAACTTCAGCAATTCAGCAATAGCATGCAAATATCCCAAAGTATCATATGACTCCTTACTTTGTAGTACCATTTGCAAACGCTGTTCCCGTAGAAGTACCTTCCTTCTCTTTGGTGATGGAAACCCTCCTTCCATATGAAGACGTACTTCCTCAACTCTGTTTTGTTCCCGGGCCAAAGTGCACAATAGAACACATAAATCGGTAGCATGAGTGCCCAATAGGCATTTCAAACGATGATGCCATCCTTCAATACTATTTTATACGAGGAAGAAATTCCAAATTCAATTGTGAAACATTCCAGAATTCCTTGGGAAACAGGGAGGAAATCGATATATGCTGAACTCCTAGTTGCTTAACTTCCTTGGCTTACCTAACAGATACCACTCTGTGAAGTATTTCAGTAAAGGTTGTCCCTCTTCAGGGAATGAGTCTCTCAAACATGAAAGCTGGATAGTACATCTTCTTCATTTAAAATGACAGTGCAATTAGAGATTTAACACATATCTGAAAGTGCTGACATCTATTATACAATCCAGCCAATCCTAAATTTTGTAATTTACGCCATATGTTTTGGCTGAAATGAAACAGACATCCCTTAGGAATTATACCATTCAGATTCATTCAGAACTTTAATAGCTGCTATTTCAAAGTCATATAACGAACTTCACAGCAGGTACAATCTTAAGCTCAGACAGCATAGCCAATATACAATGCCACATAATGTTATAGCTTTTAAAGACTTCCTAGTCATTAGTGCATACAACAATGGAAGAGTTCTACTATTAAAAACATGCATTGTCCCTTATGCACAATCACTGATGCATGTTCCATCTATGTCCATCTGCCAACATATAATGAATATATCCATTATACAATGCAGCAGATACATAACAGCACCTATGCAATGTATCCACTTATTTAACTTAATCAGTACACATTCACACACGTGCACACCCATGAACCCAGAGGCATGCATGTGAGCATGTGCACACACAAACACACACACATGCAAACACAAACACATACACATATGTATATATATATATATATATATATATATATATATATATATATATATATATATATATATATATATATATATGGGTCTACTTCATCATCACATAAAACCCATTTGACTGATATTCATTTCAGCAAGACAAAATCACCTAATTTTCAAAATGCTGAAAACACATTTCACTGAATCGCATTTCACTGAATTGTAAGCCATAAACATGATATGGGTTTCCATTCATCTGTGACTTGTTTGTGATCAAAATAATTTTTTGTAACTTGCAGTGCTGACTGTCGGAATACTGATAGTCTTGTAGAAAGCAGTGTTGTAGTGTTTTTAAATGTGAGAATGTCTCTTTACATTTGTATGGGAAGTATCTAAAGTAATATTGCGGATGTTTTGTGCGTTCTTAGCAGTAGTGGCAGCATGTAAACTACTGTAAAACAATTAAAAGGTATATTCCATTTTCCCCACTATAGTGCAATCCTGGAGTTAGTATATATAGTTAGGGGGGGCACAGCCCTCCACATTGGGGGATGTGGGCGGCATAGCCCCCCCCACTTAGTTTGGTTTAATATTGTCCGGTTTCAGTTAAGAGGGTAAGGAAGTAGTTTTTAATAGGTTCATAGGTTGGTACTAGGCTATCAGCCCTAGGGCCTATACAAGCCTAGCCATAACAATTCCCTGGCTATTTCTTCCCGCACTATTTACTTCCTGGACCCCTGTCTAGCAGGGTGACTGACGTGATCCCCGAGGTGAATTTCCTTTCTCCCATCTAATTGTCAAGGTTCCTTTTGAAGAGGGCCAAAGAGGCACTCTGCTTGACATGTATGGGCAATCTATTCCAGAGTCTGGGAGTCTCTGGGTAAGGAACCTATCCCTCCAGCATGTTTTGTTTATTGTGATGACAAGGTTTAGATCCCAGGAGTGTGTGGCTCTTAGGGATTGGGATTTCTTTAAGTGTAGCATGTCCAACAGCTCTGGGTTTGACATGGCCTTGCATGTTAAGCAGAGATCACCTCTGAGTAGACGATATGTGACAGAGTATAGCTGGAGTTTTTTAAGGCGGTCAGCATAGGGCATCTGCTTTAGGCCTGTGATTCTTTTAGTGAGGTATTTCTGCGGCCTTTCCAGTTGTTGCAGATGTCTTGAGAGGTACATACCAAACAGGGCGTTGTATTCTATAATAGGTGTAATGAGAGATGAGTACAGTGGGACAATGACCTCCTTTTTTCTGGATGAAAAGCCCTTAGTGATGAGGTGTAGCACATAGAAAGATTTCCTGACTGCTGTGGCAATGTGGTTATCGAAGGTGAGACCACTGTCCACCTGTGTCTCTAAGTCTCTTATCACACTTTTGGTGTTTAGTGTACTGCCACTTATGTGGTAATCCAAGGGTACATGTTTTTTTCCCAAAGGGGATAACTATACATTTTTTGGCACTGAGCTTGAGCCCATGGCTCTGGCACCAATCATCTGTTTCTGTAAGGCCCTTTTGTAGAGTATCCACATCATTTGGGGATTCAATAATGGCTCCCAGTTTGCAGTCATCTGCGAACTTTGTTAGCCAGAGTCCCTTAGTATTGGCCTGTACTTCAGAGAAGTAGAAGCCAAACAAGAGCGGTCCCAGGACTAAACCCAGAGGTACTCTATTTGTCACTTGTCTGGAGCTGGATTTGGAGTAGGCTGCTTTCACAGTGTGGGTTCTATCAGTAAGCCAGTTAGCAAGTAAGGTATGGAAAGATGTAGTTATTAGTATTGTGAATATGTTTGTTTATAGTTTAATGTTTAGTCTTTTGAAATTTAGCATTGTAAGCTTTCGGTGAAATGAGATTCAGTCAAATGAATTTTCAGTATTTTGAAATTAGGTGATTTGGTCTCGGTGAAGTAGACCCATATATATATATGGTTTCCTATGAAATCGTCGAATTGCCATTACGTCGAGTCTGAGAACATCGGGACTACTACATTGAAATTTGAAAACATTGAAAATCAAAACCGTTGGATTTCAAAACATCGAAATGAAAAACAAACACGCCCATTAAGTCTGTATAGGTACGTATAGTAAATCAAAAATAATGTCCGTTAATCATAGATATACCCTTAATATCCGTATTTTGAACTAGTACAGTAACAGCAACAGTCTCTTCATAACGTAGATGTTTTCATTAAACATCCAAATAGTGTTTTATCACACTGCAAAGAAAAACGTGCATTGCCACATCAAAGTTATCCACTTGAAGTTGACAGTTATATATTATAAACAAACGAAAAGTACACCTGAACAGCGTTTCTGACAAACTTTTAAGTCAAGCTCACCACGAGCATTATATACATATTTACAAACATTTCAGTAGACCTCTATTTACAACTTCAGCAATTCAGCAATAGCATGCAAATATCCCAAAGTATCATATGACTCTTACTTTGTAGTACCATTTGCAAGCGCTGTTCGTGAAGTACCTTCCTTCTCTTTGGTGATGGAAACCTCCTTCCATATGAAGCGTACTTCCTCAACTCTGTTTTGTTCCCGGCCAAAGTGCACAATAGAACACATAAATCGGTAGCATGAGTGCCCAATAGGCATTTCAAGCGATGATGCCATCCTTCAATACTATTTTATGACGAGGAAGAAATTCCAAATTCAATTGTGAAACATTCCAGAATTCCTTGAAACAGGAGGAAATCGTATATATGCTGAACTCCTAGTTGCGAACTTCCTTGGCTTACCTAAGAGATACCACTCTGTGAAGTATTTCAGTAAAGGTTGTCCCTCTTCAGGGAATGAGTCTCTCAAAACATGAAAGCTGGATAGTACATCTTCTTCATTTAAAATGACAGTGCAATTAGAGATTTAACACATATCTGAAAGTGCTGACATCTATTATACAATCCAGCCAATCCTAAATTTTGTAATTCGCCATATGTTTTGGCTGAAATGAAACAGACATCCTTAGGAATTATACCATTCAGATTCATTATTAGAAACTTTTAATAGCGGCTATTTCAAAATCATATACGAACTTCACAGCAGGTACAATCTTAAGCTCAGACAACATAGCCAATATACAATGCCACATAATGTTATAGCTTTTTAAAGACTTCCTAGTCATTAGTGCATACAACAATGGAAGAGTTCTACTATTAGAACCGAATGACACAAGTCCGTGCAAACTATATAGCTGTCTACAAATTACTCCCTTATAGAAAAATGTTCCATCCACTAACCATATTTTGCATTTGCTCAAGTCAGACATGTTTTTCACTGTAGTAAGTACGAGAACTGTCAACTCTGTAGATTCATCTACAAATCTTTTGCTGATGAAACAACCTTCCTTTAACTCAAATCTGGATATGTCAATGTTAGAAAGTGTAACAGAATTGCTACTTGACCCTGCACTGTGTATTCGTCGGACTTGCCTCACTTGTTGTAATAATGCTTTACGACTAGGTAGACTTGTAATGCTATTTAAACTAGTAGTAGCCATAACATCATCTACTATTAAACATGGTGTATCACGGGACATTAGAGCATTTTCTTTCAAATAAGTGCACATCTCATAACGCTGTATCTCTGCTGGATCTCTAGTATGGCTATGGGGATTACTTTTACATAACTTTTCACCATCAGACAAAGAGAGTGTTACACAACGTCCTTTACACTTGTTAACATGTTTCTGCTTGCAACACCAATATCTTTTAACATTTACAGCTCGCTCTAGATTATATACAAATCCATCTATAGTAAGTATATCCTTGTTTCGCTGAGATTTGCTAACTGTGTACAACGTACCTATTACACCAGGAGAATACGTTAATTGTTCCGCCATTGCACTTTGATGTTCAGTAACTGATTTGAACACCTGTTAAATGCCTGCAGATACCGGATATGAAGTGCATTGTTTATTCTATTTAGGTTACACTAAGTAGAATGTATATTTATGAATGGTACAGGATTAACAAGAATATACCAATATTATGTTCTTACGTTAATCTCGACGTTCTGAAAATCGACAATTTTTATTTTCGCTGATTTTACTTGTCGATGTAGTAGTCTCAATGTTCTCAGACTCGACGTAATGGCAATTCGACGGTTTCATAGGAAACCATATATATATATTTATATATATATATATATATATATGTGTGTATATAGATATATGGGTCTACTACTTTACAACGAATTGTCACTTAACCAAAACCGAAAAGTAGAACTCCACTTCAGCGAAAGTGAACTTCGATGAAAGTGCACTTTCACTGAAGTCTAGGCACCCGATCACCTCACAAATAAAATAATATAGCAAAAATATGCTTTTGCAAGGGGGCAAGCCCCCCTGCACCCCCATGTTGGAGCTGTGCCCCCCATACCCCCTACTTATATATACCAACTCCGAGATCGCACTACAGCGAGGAAAAGGGAATATTCCCATTCTGAGCTGTATTGTGATCTCCATAGTCAGTTTTGGAAGCACAACCACTACGGCGCAGTGAAAGACTCAACAATAACAATAATAATAATGTTCATAGCAACAACTTGCCCCAGCAACAAGGCATACCCAATAACAATGATAGCAGGCGTAATTCAGCTAACCAGCAGGGTTTTCAGAGGAATCCCAATGGCCAACAGAACAATCGCCAACAAAACAGGAATCAAAGGCAAAAGAGGAACCGACGGAACCAATGGAGGAGATAACAAGAAATTTTGTATGTGAACCCCAAATACATACTAGTTTTGAAGGTGATTTCAAAATATACAATTACACGGAGTTGACTATCACGCAGGATATGGTAGACTTTTTTTCTAAAGGGCTGTCTTTCGTACCCAACAAGAATATGGATGTTGTTAAAACTATTATTGACTTAAAACTCTTTGTGCACAAATTAAATCTAAATGCACTCATGGGGGAGAGTTCTTCTCTTACGAACTCTTTAAGAGTATCAAGTCTCTTTAACCCACCATTGCATCCATGTCTGAATATCTTTGAAAAGATATGTGAAATGGATTTAAGATCTATAGCTATTAATAAACACCATAAGACTAACAACAAGGTTAATACTATGTTAAATGAACTTGAATTTTTAAACTTGTTGAATGATTGTAATATCAGGGTCATGAAACCCGATAAAGATGGAAGGCTGGTCTTCATGGACCAATATGAATATAATAAGAGTATGAACAAACATCTCAATACTGCAGCCTATACACAAGTCCGTATCAGTGAGCTTAATACTGCATATAAAAAAATTAGAGCCACACTAGATGACCTGTTTTTGGAAGGCTTCACTGATATTGATGCACATCAGTATTTAACTGTGATTGCTCCTAGGATACCAGCCCTTTTTGGTTCACCTAAAATTCATAAAACAATCATCGATACCCCTTTCAGACCCATTGTAGATGAAAGGGGGTCTGTGACTTATGGATGTGCTAAATTCGTAGACAACATTCTGAAGCCCTTAAATGAACAAGAGCACCAAATCTGTAGAGATTCATGGAGTTTTTTGGATAATATAAATAAATTGGAATACCAGGACAACTCTTGTTTTCTCACAATTGATGTCAAAGATTTATATACTGTGATACCCCAAGAGCTAGGGCTTGAATGGATTAGGGAATTCATGATAATAAGGCACGTTGATGAGAAAATCATATATTTAGTGGAAACTTTACTTGAGATTGTCCTTACCAATAACTTCATGATCTTTGATGGGGACTTTTACCTCCAGAACACCGGGGTGGCAATGGGATCCCTGTGTGGTGGCAGTTTTGCCAATTACATTATGGCCCATTGGGAAAAAAAACCTACTATTTACTAGCAGCCTGTTTCAAGAAAATGTCTCTTCGTATACCAGATACCAAGATGACATGTTTTTTTTTATTTGGAAGGGAGCTAAAGCATTGGTCCTAACTTTTATAGCTGAAATATCACAAATGACCAACTTTTTTGAGTTTACATATACTTTGGAAGACGCTAGTATTGATTTTTTGGATATCAGCATAAGTAAAGATGTGGCCAGTTCCAGGTACAAAAGCATTATTTACAGAAAACCTACTTATTCCAATGCTTTTTACATTTTGCCAGCAGCCACCCCTACCATCAAAAAAGAGACGTTGTTAAAGGGCAGATGGTTAGGGCGGCTAGAATGGTTTCTGATGATACAGATTTTGTTGATGAATGTAAACTTTTGCAGACCATGTTCATTAACAGAGGCTATCCTGCATCTTTAGTAGCTAACATTTTTTTGGAAGTTAGCCATAAGCGTTGTATGGGACATTTTAAACCTCTTTTACACAACTACCTAGCACAACACACTGAGACCATTGATGACCAACAAAGCATTGGTGTGACTAATGCGGGACACATTTATAAAACCAGCTTTCTTTGCACCTATTCCCTTGATCACTCCAGCATAAGGGAAATGTTGAATAAAAAATGGTCAATTGTTATGGAAGACAGCGGGTTATTGAAAATATTAGGTGCAAAGCCCAAAATAACATATAGAAAAGGGGATAACTTAAAAGCCCTACTTTAAAGAAGGAAGAAACCTAACCGGAATAAGGCACAGGGTATGTTTAAATGTGGGTCCTGTCAGCAATGTAGACACATATGTACAGATAATAAAGTTACCATAAGGGAGAGGACCTACTATGTTAATGGTAGATTTAATTGTGAAACTAAGAGTGCTGTTTATTCAGCTTGCTGTGAACAATGCGCTGCATTTTATATTGGCAAAACTGAGAGAAAAATAAGGCAGCGCATATATGAACACCAATATGCTATTAATAAAATTGATTTAACAAATGCATTAGCTAGGCACACTAAAGAGTATCCCAACCACAAGTTTAAATTTACCATATTACAACAAAGACAAGTTGATGCCAGAGGGGGACCTTGGCAATTACTTTTAGAAATACATGAAATAATGTGGCAAATAAGAACCATGGCACATATTTTCCCATGCCTCAATGAATATGTGTCTATAAAGAGCATATTGAAATTATTGGCCTTAAGAAGGTAAATACTTAGTCTCATATTTTAATTATAAATATTTAAATTTAACATACCGAGTTTATGATAGTCACCATTGAGTGTTCTGTCCTATGTGTATTTTAATAAGAGGTTAATGCTAGTCATCCATCATTCTTGTCACAATGATTAGGAGCTTTAAGGTAGTTTAGTGTTTATGTTATATATACATTTATTATTTATATTCATTATACATATATATATTCTTTACAATAAATATTCATGAATGGCTCAATACAATAAATTATGTTAATGAGATTATCTCTTGACCTAATTAAGGGAATATTTGATTTAACAAGACTAGTTAACATTAAAATATTGTTTCTCAAAATGCACTTTATATTGGCATAGGAGTACGTAGAACAACCATACGGCTATGTTGCATTTTGTACATGAGTGTAGCATCACCATTTTTTATGAAAGGTTTAATATTTTATTATTATTATTTCAAGTAATGAAACTTAGCTTTTATTAAGGGAATATGTGACCTGATACGACCAGTTAGTTTGAAATAACTTGTTTTTAAATGGCTACCTCACAGTAGTATAGAAACAATATATAATAAATGAGGGCTAGCATTAGTGTTTTTTCAACAATAGCATTAGTTTTATTTATATTAAATATCCATCCTGTATAGTTTATTTACTATTTAGTAGATGGTTTAATAGTTTTAAATTTCCTTTTTTCATCTTAAATAATTAGGGAAAATTAATGCTTCTGAAAATGTTATTTGAACTTTATAGGATGTTTATGGTGTACTAATAGTTTTAAACGTTTTTAATGTATTTTAGAGTTTTGCATAGAAATATTTATGGTCATAATTCTCATTTTACCCATGAGCGGTACTCTGTTGATGGTTTTTTGCACACATACATATCTTCGTGGATTTATGAAATGTTGTTTGGTATTTTTCTTTAAGCTTAGATTAAGGGACTAATCTAATTGCTTAATTGGACTAAATTTTGTATAAAATGTTTGTTAATTAGTTGAACTGTTGTCTGAAGAAGGTGAGGCACTGACCCCACCGAAAGCGCTAATAAAATCTTTTATTCAACAACCTCCAGCTCTTCATTGGTTTTCGCTCGTTCTTTTGTTTTATCAGTTTTGGAAGTTTCACTACTTTGAACAAGTGGGTACACACAAGTGAAGCTCGAAGTACTGAAACTTCGACCAAAAACAGTAGACCTATATCTATCTATCTATCTATATATATATATATATATATATATATATATATATATATATATATATATATATATATATATATATATATATATATGTGTATATTATATATATATATATATATATTTTTTTTTAGATATAGATATATTTAGATATATAGATATATATAGATATACATAACAGCATACAAAGCAACATGTACAACAGAATGCTATAAGCAAATATACTGATTTTATAATTCATAAGGTCATGCAACACACCACAGAAGTGACATACAACAGACAGATGGGTCCCTATCAGTTTATGGAGTTTTCAGAAACTTGAACTCCATATGGTTGAGGCCATATGATCGAGGTTTTGAAAACTCAAATGCAGATCACAGTACAGTGCGGCTTAAGAAATTTACCCTTTTCCTCATCTTGGAGTTGATATATATAATTTGCAAGGAGTGTGGGAGATGCAGGGGGGCCTTCCCCCTGCAAAAATGTCAAAAATATATATTTTTTTGTTTGTTTGATCTCGATCTTATGGTCAATTCGATATTTTTTGGGTTTCTGAAAAGTCGATTATCTGACATAGACCCCAGACAGACATATGTCTGTACCCTCTTCATTGCACAATAGGCAGTCCAACAGATCACAGTATGGAATACTGACATAAACCATGCTTGCTCTGCAGCATTGCATCAGTAAAGCAATGTATATACATGTACTCATGAGCATGTACACATATATAAGAAATGTCACATGCAGGTATTTAGTGCAGATACATATTGTGTTTGGTAAGAAAGCAGTGCTCTGACTCATAGGATGCCACCTGATTTAAAAGGCTTTCTACAGGACTTGTAATGGGCATGCTTATATAGTTAAACATGAGCCATCCTATTAATTTATTTATAGATGAATAGTTGCTTCTGTAATGGTGCATAGCATAGGTTCTGTGTGGCGGTACTATTCTAAACCCTCATCTATATAGCAGGTCTTATTGCCATTGATAGATTTCAGTCATCATTAGTCACCATTGCTTTCCTGTTTATGAAGTTCCCGTATCTTTTGCAAGTCATCTACCTACCAAGTCCAAATTTCAGTAAATGACCTTCCTTCCTGCAGAGGTACTTGAAAACATAAAAAGCTATATAATGTCATGATATGTCCTAATAAAGACATGAAGTTCTTCATTCCTCTATGTATGTACTTGTGTCCCTGTAGGCTGCCATTATGGAAACAAAATATCACAACATAACGACATGTGGAAATGTGATTTTGGTTGTCAATTGGTTGGATGGTTGTTCTGTCAATTATATTTACATTGTGCACCATGCCCTCATGTTACTCTGTCATGCAGCATTGCACAATAGTGTATAGGCAGATGGACAAGAATATTTCTGTATATTTGCGTATATCTCTTAGTTTGCCATAGTAATAGCTGCATAAACTGTACAAGAGTGCACAGTATGCATCAATGTCATATGGGTGGAGCAGTGATGCAGTGGTTGACATTGTTGCCTCAAATACTGCATTCTTAGCTGGGGTGCCTTTTGTGTGGTGTCTGCATGTCCTCCCTGTGTTCATATGGATTTCCTCTGGGTGCTTCGGTTTCCTCCCACATTCCAAAGACATGATCTAGAGTGCTTTTCCCCAGTCCTCCACTGAAAATAGGTGCTGTCATAGTCAGGCTTTCCTGGTCAACAAATGTTAAATAAATAAAACAAATAATAAATGTGTCATATAAACATCTAGAAATGTATGAACAGTTTGGCAAATTACACCTGAGTGACTATGCATGTGTGCGGCACACTAAAATATCATTAGTGTGACACTGTACCACTGCAATAGCACTATTTTCACCAAAGGGAAATCAATTGAATTTATAATCAGTACTATACTATATGAGTTGATGTGCTGCCAATAGTAAATAATCTCTTAAGTAATGTCACTTGAGCATGGCTGGGTGAATATCACAAGTGGCCTCAGCATGACATCTGTGTATCATTGCTAGAGTATATAGCATTTATACTTTTTATGGCAAGTGCACTGCATTCTTAAACTTGACCATTTTAAGTTTTTATATTGGGCAGGATTCACGAAGGCTTGCACGGCGTCTAAGAGTAGTGTAAGACTCCATGCAGCCATCGCGATCCAGGAACAGCCTGAATGTGCATGTAAGAGAGCACCTAAAATGGCTCTTACACGGACAGGGCGTGGATATGCTAATTACCTCACTTGCAGCCGAATGGCATGCAAATGAGGTAATTTCACGATCCAGGAAGCAGAAACCTGCCCATGTAAGAGCCGTGTTATCTGCAGAAATGTACTCAGTTGATAACTGAGTACTGTTCTGCAAATAACACAATGGAGCCTTGTCAGCTCCAAATAAAGGTTGCAAATGTCCCAGGCAGCATGCCAATGGGCAAATATGTGGCCATTGGCAACGTACCCTGATGCAAACATAAAATACATTTTTTTTTTTACGGCGATCGCCGATATTTAAATGTAGCGCAGCGCAAATGGGCTGCGCTATAAAAAAACAGAAAAATAAAAAAATTAAACCCACAAATGTGGGTTTATGCAAAGCATGAATTTACAATGGAAGGGAATAGCAGGCTAAAACAACATGGCCACCGAGTAGGGGTTGCTAAGGGGGGAAGCGGAGTGTAAGACATGTAACTAAGCATTAGTAGGCAATCCTATGTAAATGAGTGGTAGGATAGTGAATCATACTGTTACATTGGAAATGAGCACATTCCGTGCAGTGTAGGAGTAGGATAAGGGGGAGTAACAGAGTAGGAGATAGGTGACATCACAGGGGGGAATGTATGAAAGGAATGCAGCTCATTGGAGCACAGTGGCATGTGAAAGCTGTCAGTCAGACATCATGGAAAGAGGAGTGTCAACAAGTACGCATGGGAAAGCCAAGAAATGGAAGGTGTACACTGTGGATAACACCAAAGTTTCTTGCAGGGCATGCATGCGCGCATGTGAGCGCTGGTAGGCATGAGTAAGCTAGAGTGCACGCGTGTAAGTGTGAGTGCCCATGTTTAAGGCAGAATACGCATGTAGGAGCCTGTTTAAACACCTGTCAGCTTGTTTGCACTGGTGTGTGTGCGTTTTCACCCGAATAAGCAGATTCTAGACCGTCTAAGCGTGTGTGTGCACGTGTTAGCCACTGTGAGCGTGTTTTCGCTGGTATGCGCGTCGCTCCCCCTTGAGGAAACAGAAGGGAAAAAGGAAGCATGGGAAATAGTAGGAAGCTAGCAGGGATTACTGGCAGAGCTAGCAGGTGAAAACAATCAGAAGAAGGCAATTACACAGGCAGAACAGTAGCCCAGCCCAGCACTTAAAACTCTGCAAACAACAGTGCAGAATGTTTCTCTCAAGAGACACTGCAACAGAGGAGTAAGCTATTAGAAGTGAAAACTGAAAAAGCTTCACTCAGACCAAAAATGCTAGGGGCTGCCATAGCTGTTATAAGGAGACATATGCAACTTGCTGAGGGTGGTGACTATGCAAATGCTGCCGGACAACCCACAGTGAGGAGACGGAGAAGAGTGTACAGGCCCAGGGTCACCTACCAGGGGTTACATGAGCTGGAGATAGTGGAGCGCTATAGAGTGGACAGAGACCTCCTGCAGCAAATTGTTGAGCTGTGCAGGCCACGCCTCACACACAGAACCAACAGAGGGGAACCCATCCCAGTGGAAACCAAGGTATGTGTTGGCCTAAGAATACTAGCAACAGGTACCTTCCAGAGACCAACTGGTGATATGATGGGGATATCACAGGCATCAGCATCCAGGGTACTGCACCAGTTCCTGGATGCCATGTCAGCACATGTCGGTGAGCATGTATATTTCCCCAATTCGCGTGAGGTATTGGCCAGCAATATGCGTCTCTTCCAGCAAATAGCGGAATACCCTGAGGTAGTGGGTGCAATAGACTGCACGCATATATGCATCAAAGCACCAGCTGGTGAGTGGGTAGGGCCTACATTAACCGCAAGGGCTTCCCCTCCATCAACTGCCAGGTCATGTGTGATGCCCAGGGCATAATAATGAATGTGTGTGCTGGCTGCCCTGGAAGCTACCATGATTCCCATATCTGGCATCTGACGCAGCTGTACCAGACATTTGCCAATGGGGACATCCCACATGGTCACTTAGTGGGGGATGCTGGCTATGCACTGGAGCCGTGGCTGATGACACCCATCAGAAATGCACACACACCTGAACAAGAACGCCATAATGAGGCACACGCACAAACACGAAATGTAATCGAGCATGTGTTTGGGCTGCTCAAGTCACGGTTCCGGTGCCTGGACACATCTGGTGGAGCCTTGCAGTACTCACCAACTACATGTACCCAAATTGTCATGGTATGTGCTATGCTACATAATATGATTCTGTGAAAACAGCTGCAGCAGGACCAGCATAGGGCTGGGCCAAACAGCCCCCCACCATTGCCAAGCCAATCACAGGCAGAGCGTGACTCGGAGGAGGAACAACCTGAGCCTGCCCCAGTAGGCAGAAGGAGGCGTGCCCAGTATGCCTTGGCCTTGGCAAAGCGGCAGCATAGCACATACACTGGCTCAGTAGGAACCCTGGAAATGATACCTCTCTCTGACTCACACATATAGTAAAAGGGATGCCTAAGTTGACACAACCTGCTATCAAACATGTACAGGGAGTGTAGTATGTGCATCCAACATAGACAGCCCTGCAGCACCACCTGAGGCATGATTGCCATGTGTTAAGCAATGTAACACCATGTAGTATATGCAAACTTGATGACCCTGACTAACATCCTACCCTCACCAAGCATGATGCCACAATATGAAGACGAGATGATCAATTACAATAATTGGCTTAAGTATTGCTGTTAGTCAAAGGGGATCCAATGCGTGCCAGCCTGGGATGACATGCTGAGCAAGACACGATGCTCCACCTGCTAGGGATGGTGTGCACCTATCAGTCCTGGCCTTTTGGATACTGGCAAAGGCTGTTGTCACCCCCACCGTGCCTTGAATAGGTAAGGCTCAAAACACAAACCCACCTCCATAGGTATCACAAGGGATAAGAACCTAGATGTAATGCTACCCAATGCCAGAAGTCTAAACTGCAAGATGCATGCAGTCTAAACTCCCCTCAGCATGGAGAATGTTGATATCTGTCCTGTAACAGAAAACTGGGTCAAGGCTCACAAGAGCACCCTAACACTACCAGGTTACACCTCATACCGTGCTTTACAGCCCCAAAACATGGAACAAACTACAAAAGGAGGGTGACTAGCAATAATTGTCAAGGATAACCACCCCCCATGTTGGTACCACAACAAGAAGCAGCATGGACTATCCATGGTCAAGTAACAGTGGCTAAAACTGCCTCCCAGTTTGTAGCCTGCTACAGACTACCCTCCTAATGCCAGGAACTGCACTTGGCCTACGTTGGAACACATGGAAATATCAAGCTCTCCAAACAACATTATATTGGGTGACTGAAAATACTCAAACATAGACTGGGAGCATTATTCCAGCTCCAACACCCTAGGCCAAAGGTTCCTAGAATCCATAAACCAAAATGCTCAGGAACAATGTACCACTCCCACAAGAGGGGTAAGCATACTGGATGTGATAATCAGCAACATGGGTACTCTATGGCCAGATGAGAAGTGTATCCCTCACTGGTAAGATCAGACCATAGAGTAATCACACTGGATATTCACATCCTGACCACAGTCCCTGGCCAGAAAACCACAGTGAAAAACATGTGTAAAGGAAATGTTGCACTCCTCCAAACTGATGTGGAATCCATTAAAGGCCCTGTGCCTGTGGAAAATATGGGCCACACCTCAGAACCCTTTATAAATGCATTCTATGAACACTGTCAGGAATGCATGGATTATGCAATCCCAAATAAAACCAAGGCCCAATACCATACACGCAGGCATCTGGCATGGTGGACCCCAGCCATTACCAAACCATGCAAGAGAATGAGGAAGCTACTACATGATAGAGCAAACCCAAAAGGGAAGTAATCTCTGATCAGTATTATGGCAATAAAATATGGCCACTCATAAAATCCACTAAGGCCAGCTACAACAAGTTGAATCTGTGAATCTTGGGCAATGTTACACCTGCCCCATGTACACAGACAACCCTCTCCCCAAGAAATACAAATATATGTGAGAGATGCAACCATTTATCCAAACTGGAGGCTGAGCTCTCTCAACTCAGTACTGTCAAAACTAGTCAGGAGGAGAAGGTAACCACACACACCACAAACCCAGTCTCACATAGACCTATCACAACTGCAAACCAAAGACATAAACACACAAAAACATTCCCGGAGGCTCTAATTAAAAACCACCAAATCAACAGAGGCCTCCAAAGCAGACACCCAAGCAACCACTACCTCCAAACATAGCACATGCAACACATAGTACACAAAGTCGGTGTGCCAAACAGTCACAGCCCGTAAGGACAAACAACATGCCTGATACACTTGTAATAGGTGACTCCATAGTCAGACACACTGATGTCCCACTCACCAGACTGAACAAGGAAAAGGGTACAGTAAGCTGCCTGTAGGCTGCTACAATCCGCCACATAACACAAGCATGCAGGTCACTCCAAAGCAAGTACAAATATGACTCAGTCATTGTCCATGCTGGTGTGAATGACCTGAGACGTACCTCCCTGGACTACATGAAAAGAGACATAGAGGAGCTCTCTGATTATGTAGGCCAGGCCGGTATGACTCTGACCCTGAGCAGCATCCTACCCTCACCAAGAATGATGCCACAGTACAAACACAGAATGATCAGCTTTAACAATTGGCTCAATTACTGGTGTCATTCCAAGGGGATCCAATGTCTGTCTGCTTGGGATGTCATGCTTGACAAGCCATGCTGCTTTGCCAGGGATGGCTTGCACCTGTCACCCCTGGGCGTCTGGATATTGGCTAAGGCTCTTGCCACCTCCATAGTGCCTTTTGTAGGCAAGGCTGAAAAGACAAACCCACCTCCCTAGAAAACATAAGTGGAAAAACATAAGGGTAATGCTGCTCAATGCCAGAAGTCTAAACCTCAAGATGCATGCTCTCGAGGCCCTCCCCAGTATGGAGAACATCGATGTCTGTGCAGTGATGGAAACCTGCATCAAGGCTCCTGAGAGCACCCCAGCACTACCAGGTTATACCTCATATCATGCTTTTCGGCCCCAAAACCTGGACCAAACCACAAAAGGAGGGGAGTATCCATATTCAGCAAAGATACCCACACGTCCAGGTTACTGACAATGCACGAAGCATCAGAGACCATCCATGTGCAACTAACCATAGGCAAAACTGCTGTACAGTTTGTAGCATGCTACAGACCACCCTCTCAAACCCAGGAACCCCACTCAGCCTTCCTGAAGACACTGGAGAGTATGAATGTCTCTCCAAATACCAAACAAGGTACTCACAAATTACCACATAGGTGGTAATCCATTACATATGGAAGAAGTAATCAGGGACCTAGGGACACAAGTGGACAGTAACCTCTCATGTGACACTCACATTGCCAACGTGGCTAGGAAGACCTTCTATATTGGCCACCTTATCATGAAAGGATTCACATCTACATCAAGAGAGGTCATTGTGCCCCTATACTCTTCTCTTATCAGGCCCATAATTGAGTACAATGCCCCATTTGGGATGTACCTTACCCGACACCTGCAGCAGTTAGAAAGACCTCAAAAGTACCTCACCAAGAGGATAAAGGGTCTCAAACATTTGTCATATGCTGCCTGGCTGACGACACCCCAGCTGTATGCAGTCACATACTGCATACTCAGAGGCGATGTATGCCCGATGTACAAGGCCATGTCCAATACAGAATTAATGGACATGCTCCACCTCAGAAAATCCAAATCCATCAGAGCTGCGAGAGCGAGAGATGTCAACCTCAACACATAAATAAATAGGATGTGCTGGAGGGACAGATTCATAACCCAGAGGCTCCCTACACTCTGGAACAGAATCCCACTCCATGTTAGGCAGAGCCCCTCACTGACTCTCTTCAACAGGAATCTTGCCAAGTGGATGGGAGATCGTAGATTTACACTGGGGTCTTCACTGTGTCACATCTAGACAGAGGCACAGTAAAGTAAACCCTAAATGGGCATAATATTCACATAGCAAGGGGTGGCGAAAGCCACACACACTCTGGCTAGGCTTATAAATGCCCTAGGGCAGATAGCCTAGTATGAACCTATGAACCTATGAAGATACAAATTGTACAGGACACTAAGGATAATCACAAGGCTTTCTTAACTGATGGTAGGAACCTTGTTGGGAATTCACAGATATGCTCTGAATTACCAAATATTACAAACAATACACCAAACCCACACACATTGCCAACATCCAACCTGACAGGTTCAGTGCAAACAGCCAAAATGCCAAATATCTATCCCAGCAGAGTGCTGGCCCCCTGACATTGCAGATGCTGAGGTAACAGCCAGCATCTTCAAAGCAAAACACACAGCATCAATGGTACGAGATGGTGTCCTGGGCTGTGTCCAACATGAACTCCAAGAAGAATGGAACGCCAAATAACACTACTGCTCAATTTCAGCCTTACCACAGGATATGTACCCAAAGAGCAGTGTACAGCAACAGTGGTCCCTCTCCACAAAGGTGGTGCCTGAATGGATACTGCAAACTATCACCCCAGAATCCTGACAAGCTTGGTCTGCAAAGCTATGGAAAGGATCATCATGGACCTCAGAAATAAAGATATTGGGGACCTACAGACACTGGACCCTACCCAGCGTGGCTTTCTTAAGGGCAGATCCTGCCCCTTAAACATGTTTGACTCATTTGAAACAGTCATCAAGGCCATTGATGAGGGAATGTGGTCCACACAGCCTATCTGGACCTTGCAAAAGCCTTCCATACAATACCCCATGTGTTCATTATAGATAAGCTCACCAGCTTAAATATAAACCCCTATGTCAGTAGATGGGTTGCAAACCAGCCCAAGGACAGAACTGACATGGTCAGAAATGCTGCAGCCATGTCAGACTACAAACCAGCTACAACTGGCATCCCACAAGGCTCGGTCCTGGGACCTCCCTTGTTTGGTATATATTTCCCATAGGTACAGGCCAACATGGAAGGACTGTGTCTGAACAAGTTTGCAGAGGACTACAAACTGGGCACCATATCTGACCCTCCAGCTGACACAAGCATCCTACAAAAGGGCCACATAGAAACAGACAACTGGTGCCAGAGCCATGTCATCAAGCTAATTGCAGAAAAGTGTATAGTCATCCCCTGTGGATAAACAGTAAGTGCCCACCAATTACCACATAGGTGTTAACCCATTAAGTACTTTAGAAGTAATAAGAGACCTGGGGACACAAGTTGATAGATATCTTGCATTTGACAACCATGTGGCTGTAGTGGTTACAGAAACATACCATATACCCACCTAATCATGAAGGTAGTCATATCTAGATCGGGGAGGTCATCGTGCCTCTTCAGTCATCCTTCATCAGCCTCACAATTGAGTACAATGGCCCCTGTGGGATGTACCTCAGCAGACACCTCCAGCAACTGGAAAGACCCCAAAAGTACCTCACCAGGAGGATCAAAGAGCTCGAACAGATGCCATGTGTTGCCTGATTAAACAAACTGCAGCTCCACACAGTGCCATACTGCCTGCCCAGAGGCAATCTGTGCCTGATGTATAAAGCCATGTCCAAGCTGGAATCAATGAACATGCTGCACCTTGTACAATCTGAATGCCAGTGAGCTATGCACATGAGAGACCTGAACCCCAGCACTGACATACATAGGACATGCTGTAGTGATTGATCCATAACCCAGAAGCTCCCTCCACTCTTGAGTAAACTCCCAGTACAGGTTAGCCAGAGAGTCCCTCATTGACTCTCCTCAAGAGGAATCTTGATGAGTGGATGGGAGATGGTAGGTTTACCCTGGGTATCACTGTTATGTCATGGGTAGACAGAGGCACAGTATACTAACCTTGAAATATGTCATGGCAAAATCCAGTTACAATGTGTGTTGAAGGACAAACACACTCTCTGACTAGCAGTAGAAATGGCCTAGGGCACATCGCTAGTGTTTGTCAATGTCCACCCAAGTTGCAGAATACACTACCAATGTTGGACAAGCCTGGTTTAAGTAGTCCATATCTGAACAAAATGCAACATGGTCATATGTGCACAACTGGCCCTTAACCAGTCTGGTGTGCTCACTATGAATATTTAAAGCAGTGATAGGACTGAAACCCAGGATACTGTCCACCACAGTGAAAGTACTGAACCAGTACACTATACGATATTACAGTGTTTGGTCAGTATGAAAGGATGTTGACAACTGTATGCAAACTATCCCATGGAAACCCTGCAGGCACAGTATAATCCCTGTTGGGTTCAGACACAAAGCAGTTGGGCAGTAAGTACACAACATGACTCCCAACACACAACTATAAATGTGAAATATTGTTGAAGTTCACACACAACCACAAATGTGGTGGACTGCAGATTTCAACATATGGAAAGCTCACACTGGGCATGCTCGCACACTTTGATAAATGAGACATATGTCAGGCAACAAGCCATGGAAAGCCTGAACTGGGCATGCTCACACACTTAGGCCATGTCTCAGTTTAGCAGTTGGCCACACATATCTGGTATTTGTATGTGTTAATCCAGGAACCAACCACAATACAGCAATCTGCCCAGTGCACACAGTTAAATGACTACAGAGACATAAGTTAAATAGTGGATCCCTCTCATATTCAAACATCTTCCACAGATACACAAGTTGTTCATAGAAACAGGGAAAGCTATGGCAATAAAGACCTGCAAACAGTTTATCAGCAACAAATATTGTGCATCTGAAAATTAAACATATGGGTGTAGAGGTCAATACTAGGCTGTTTGCCCTAGGGAATACAAGCTTAGCCAGAGTGTGCTTGGCGTCTGCCCCCCAGTACAGTAGGCTACTGTGCCTCTGTAAAGTAGGTCACAGAAGGCACCGTTTAAGGCTAGTGTGCTGTGCCTCCGTCAAGCAGGGACACAGTGGAGATCCCAGGGGTTGAATTTGCAATGTCACATCCATGTGGCTGGTGTTTGCTGGAAGAGGGTTGGTGAGGACTTATAACAGTAATTGGGCATCAATTACAGACTGAGGGAGCCTTATCTGCAGTGTCTGGACAATTTCACTGTCAACACTTTGACGTGATGAGTTTGAGGGATTGAAGTGTCGTGCCAATACTGTTCAGAGACATCCTCCCTCTGTGGGATATTGCTCTGTAATGTATTAGCTCCCTCCTTCTGTTGTACAGCTTATATATGGCTGGTGTACACCAGACAGGTCTCCTGTTGTGGAGGAGTCATGGGTTTATTTGGGATAGCATGATCAATGCAAACCTTCCAGATGCTCATAGAATGCAATTGTCAAGGATTATGCAGAGTGGCCTGTATAATCCCCAGCATGGGTCCTTTGAAGTCTTCCACCCCAGTCTTCACAAGTGCAAAGTCTGCTTTTGATAAATACTTTGTTTGCAGTGACTTCCTTGCCTGGGGGTGGGGATGGGATATGGATGTCCAGGGAAAGTTGGGTATGGTCAGATATTAACAATGGTGGTCTACCTCTGGTGTGGAACATAGAGTCCCCATGTTGCAGATGGTCAGGTCCAATATGTATTCCCCCTTGTGGCTGTGGTGAGTGATCCTGCCATAGCACATGGATTCACAAATTGTTATGGCTGTAGGGTGATGTTGTTGAGGCCTGAGTAGTTCCCCACACAATATACCTGTACCTGACGTTAACCACTGTAATGGTGTATGTGAACACCTTCATATCCTACACTGTTCCCAGGGAAGCAAAGTGTGTGTCCTGGATATGGGAGGGGTGGTCTGAACTGGTTGTGTTGTGTGTTACAGGTCCTGTGGTCATGAAGCATGGTATAAAACATAACCTGGCAGTGCTGATGTGCATATCTGACCCTGAAGTAGGTGGCTGTTAATGCATATATATGCTATCCCCCTAACTGACAGATAGTAATAGATGTACATACTTCTATATAAATAATGATGTCAGCACCCTATAAATACTGCAGGAGAAGAACAGATACCCAGTAATTTGAATAGTGCACTCTGCTAATGCGTCTCTCTCAAGTGTCATAACATAGTTAGGTAGGGGTTTGAATCCTGCAAATGCTGAGTGTGTGTTTGGGTGAGGGGGGTTAGTGTGTGTGCAATTCTGTGTGAAAGAAATGTCCCTTTTGGCAACTAGAAGAACACACTACATGATGCACATTCCTCTTTCTAAACACTGATGATGTCAGCACCCTATAAGTATAGCAGGAGAAGAAAACCTCCCAGTAATGCAAATAGCGAGCTCTGCTAATGCATCTCTCTCAAGTGTCATAACATAGTTATGTAGGGGTTTGATTCCTACAAATGCTCAGTGTTTGGGTGATGGGGGTTAGTGTGTGTTCAATTCTGTGTGAAAGAAATGTCCCTTTTGGCAACTAGAAGAACACACTACATGATGCACATTCCTCTTTCTAAACACTGATGATGTCAGCACCCTATAAGTATAGCAGGAGAAGGAAAATCTCCCAGTAATGTGAATAGCGCGCTCTGCTAATGCATCTCTCTCAAGTGTCATAACATAGTTAGGTAGGGGTTTGAATCCTACAAATGCCATGTGTGTTTTGTCACACAGTTTGTCCATGTGTGTGGGGTGTTGCTCTTAATATTGTATGACATAGATTATATCAGTAATGTCAATGCACACATGAGGTATGTGTGTGCCACATAGACATATGTACCTGTGACCTTAAATAGTTCCCATGTCTGAAGCCTGCCTCATGTGAATACATGGAATTTGCATTACACAACTTTATGACTGTGGTTTTCTGTGCAGGGGCTGCATTTGGTATGTGAATATACAGTGAGAGTAGTCTATGGTGTCATCTTACCAGTGAGGGATACACTTCTGGTCTGGAGCATATAGTCCACATGTTGGTGATGATCAGGTGCAGCATGTTTTCCCCTCTTGTGGGAGTGGTAACAAGTTGTTCCATAGCAATTGAGTGTATGGATTCTAGGAACCTTACACCTAGGGTGTTGGAGCTACAGTAATGCTCCCAGTCTATGTGTGGGTAAATGAAGCTGCCCAATATATTGTTGTTTGGAGACACCTGCAGATATTCATGTATTCTTAAGTAGGCCAAGTGGGTTACCTGGGTTTAGGAGGGTGGTCCGTAGCAGGCTATGAACTGGAAGTCAGTTTAACCCACTGTTAGTTGCATGTGGATAGTCTGTGATGCGTCACACTGTGGCAACAACCTGGGGGTGTGGGTATAGGTTCATAGGTTCATACTAGGCTATCTGCCCTAGGGCATTTATAAGCCAAGCCAGAGTGTGTTTGGCTTTCACCACCCAGTTTAGATTAATGTTGCTATGCCCTTTTCTGAGGTTAGTATACTGTGCCTCTGTCTAACATTGACACAGAAGTGATACCCGGGGTACACCTACAATCCCCCATCCACTCATCATGATTCCTCTTGAAGAGAGTCAATGAGGGACTCTGCCTAACCTGGACTGGGATTTTATTCCAGAGTGAAGGGAGCCTCTGGGTTATGAATCTGTCCCTCCAGCATGTCCTATTGATGTCAGTGCTGAGGTTCAAGTCTCTTGAGCGGAAAGCTCGATGGGAGTTTGATTTTCTGAGGTGCAGCATGTCCATTACTTCCGGGTTGGACATGGCATTATACATCTGGCACAGATCGCCTCTGAGCAGGTGGTATGCCACTGAGTATGGAGTTATGTTAACCGGGCAGCATATGGCATCTGTTTGAGCCCTTTGATCCTCTTGGTGAGGTACTTTTGTGGTCTTTCCAGTTGCTGCAGGTGTCTGGTAAGGTAAATCCCAAAAGGGGCATTGTACTCAATTATGGTCCTGATGAGGGATGAGTAAAGAGGCACGATGACCTCCCCTGATCTAGATGTGAATCCTGTCATGATTAGGTGGGCTATATAAAATGTTTTTCTAACCACTTTGGCCACGTGGTCATCAAATGAGAGATTGCTATCAACTTCGGTCCCCATGTCCCTAATTACTTCTTCCATACGTAATGGATTACCACCTATGTGGTCATTTGTGGCCACTTTGTTTTTGCCAAAGGGGATGACTATACACTTTGTGGCATTTAGCTTGAGGCCATGGCTCTGGCACCAGTTGTCTGTTTCTATGAGGCCCTTTTGGAGGATGGTTGTGTCGGCTGGAGAGTCAATTATAGTGCCCAGTTTGCGGTCATCCACGAACTTGGTCAGCCACAGTCCTTCCGTGTTGGCCTGTACCTCCGAGACATATATACTGAACAGGAGAGGTCCCAGGACTGAGCCTTGTGGGACACCACTTGTAACTGGTTTGGAGTCTGACATGGCTCCAGCAATTCTAACCATGTGGGTTCTGTCCTTGAGCCAGTTTGCAACCTATCTAGTGACATAGGGGTGTATATTTAAGCTGGTGAGCTTATCTATAATGCCTGAGTGGGGTATTGTATCGCAGGCTTTTGCGAGGTCCAGGTAGGCTGTGTGGACCACCTTCCCTTGTCAATGGCCTTGGTGACTGTTTCAAAGAAATCAACCAGGTGTAAGAGGCAGGATCTGCCCTTAAAGTCACACTGGGTAGGATCCAGTGTCTGTAGGTCCCCAATATCTTTATGTATGAGGTCCATGATGATCCTTTCCATAGCTTTGCAGACCAAGCTAGTCAGGCTTATGGGGCGATAGTTTCCAGGATCCGTTGAGGCACCACCTTTGTGGAGAGGGACCACTGTTGCTGTATGCCACTCTTTGGGTACATAACCTGTGGTAAGGCTGAGATTGAACAGTAGTTTTATGTTTGGGTTTAGCTCATCTTGGAGTTCATGTAGGATGCAGCTCGGGACACCGTCTGGTCCCATTGATGCTGTGTTATTTGCTTTGGAGAGGGCGGCTCTTACCTGAGCATCTGAGATGTCAGGGGGGCAGCACTCTGCTGGGATAGATATTTGCCCTTCTGGTGGGGAGGGGGGAGAAGTTTGTGCTGAACCTGTCAGCTAGGATGTTGGCAATGTCTGTGGGTTCGGTGTAGTCTTTTGTCATTTTGGACTAATTCTGAGCATATCTGGGAATTCCCACCCAGGTTCCTAACATAACTGAAGAAAGCCTTGTGATTATCCTTAGTGTCCTGTGCATTTCATCTCTCAAAGCTGTCCTTAGATGATTTTATGAGTGCCCGTAGTATTTTGCTAACACTGAACAGAGATGCCTCCCCTTTTTGGGGTTTTTCTCTATCATGTAGTAGCTTCCTCCTTCTATTGTATAGTTTGGTTATGGCTGTGGTCCACCAGACAGGACATCTGCCTTTGTAGGATTGGGTCTTGTTTTTATTTGGGATTGCATGATCCATGCATTCCTGAAGGTGTTCATAGAATGCGTTTATAAAGGATTCTGTGGTCTGGGCTGTATTTTCCACAGGCCCGGGGGCTTTGAAGGATTCCACCTCAGTTTTGAGGGGTGTGGAATTTGCTGTAGAGAAGTTTTACACTGTGGTTTTGTGGGCAGGGGGTGGGGTTGGGATGTGAATATCCAGTGAGATTAGTTTATGGTCTGATCTTACCAGTGAGGGGTACACTTCTGGTCTGGAGCATAGAGTCCCCATGTTGGTGATGAACAGGTCCTGTATGTTCCACCTCTTGTGGGAGTGGTAACAAGTTGTTCCATAGCATTTGAGTGTATAAATGCTAGGAACCTTTGAGCTAGGGTGTTGGAGCTAGAGTAATGCTCCCAGTCTATGTTTGGGTAGTTGCAGTCCACCAATATAATGGTGTTTGGAGAGACCTTCATATTTCCAGTGTTCTCAGGAAGGCCAAGTGGGGTTCCTGGGTTTGGGAGGGTGGTGTGTGCCAGGCTATGAACTGGAAGGCAGTTTTACCCACTGTTAGTTGCACATGGATAGTCTCTGATGCTTCGTGCTGTGCCACCAACCTGGAGGTGTGTGTATCTTTGATGAATATTGATACCCCCCTTCTCTTCTGTTTCAGTGCAAGTTTTGGGGCCGACAAGCATGGTATGAGGTATAACCTGGCAGTGCTGGGGTGCTTTTGGGAGCCTTGAACCAGGATTCTGTTACTGCACAGATATTGATGTTCTCCATGCTAAGGACAGTTTCCAGTGCATGCATCTTGAGGTTTACACTGCTGGCATTGAGTAGCATTACTATTAGTTTCCTATCCCTTGTGATACCTATGGAGGTGGTTTTGTCTTTTGAGCCTTGCCTAAAAAAGGCACTATGGGGGTAGCAAGAGCCTTTGCCAATATCCAAAAGCCCATGGGTGACAGGTGCAAGCCATCCCTAGCAAAGCATCGTGGCTTGTCGAGCATGTCATCCCAGGCTGACAGGCATTGGATCCCCTTTGAATGACACTGAAACTTAAGCCAATTGTTGAAATTGATCATCTTGTCTTCATATTGTGGCATCATTCTTGGTGAGGGTAAGATGCTACTCAAGGTCAGGGTCATACCAGCCTGGGCCACATGCTCAGAGAGCTCCTCTATGTCTCTTATCATGTAGTCCAGGGAGGTACTCTCAGGTCATTCACACTGGCATGGACACTGACTGAGTCATATTTGTACATGCCTTGGAGTGACCTGTGTGCTTGTGTTATGTGGCGGATCATAGCGCCCGACAGGCATCTCACCGTGACCTTCTCCTTGTTCAGCCTGGTGAGCGGGACGTCAGTGTACCTGATGATAGAGGCACCTATTACAAGTGTATCAGGTGTGTTGTTTAGCCTTAAGGGCTGTGACTGTTCGGCACACTGGCTTTGTGAGCTATGTGTTGCACGTGTTCTGTTCTGGGGTAGCGGTTGCTTGTGTGTCTGCTTTGGAGGTGTCTGCTGCTTAGGCAGAATTTTATTTAGAGACTCTGAGTATGTTTTCATGTGTTTATGTGTTTGGATTGCTGTCGTGGTAGGTCTATGTGAGACTGGAATTGTAGTGACTGTGGTTTCCTTCTCCTCCTGACAGGTTTCGCCAGTACTGAGTTGAGAGAGCTTAGCCTGCAGTTTGGCTATATGGTTGCATCTCTCACATGTGTTGGAATTTGTTGGGAGGAGGAGAGGGTTGTCTGTGTACATGAGGCAGTTGTAACATTGCCTCTAGATTCCCAGATTCACCAGCTGGACCGAGAGGAGATTGACAACTGACCTTTGGACATGCTAGAATAGTATTGGGAATTCCTTTATAATTAACAACAAAAGGGCCAATGGGGAACAAGGTACTCAAGGTGAGTTTGTGAGGGTGTAGTGCTTTTAATTTGTTAGTGCTGGCATATATAAATGCTTTAGTGAGCAAGTGCCAGGTAACTCAAATGCAATGTGTTACAGGTAACTTAAATGCAAAAATGACAAACAGTAACTTTCTGTCAAGTGAAACAAGGAAATACGTACAGTAAGCAATGCAGATGTCACTAGGGATCCACAGAGGCGCTGTAAAGCTGTGTTTCAGGTGGAATTAGTGTTTCAGGGAAATAACAAGCAAACAAGCATACAAACAAAGCTACATTCAGCAGGCCTGGATCTAGTCTATGCTACAGCAAACAAGGTGTACCAATTTCAGTAAGAAACAGTTCAAATATGCAGGCACTATAAGCCTTTAGCCAGAAATTCCCAGCTCAGACGGGCAGAGTCCAGCCTCTCCTCCCACAAGAGTGCAGACCATGAACCTTCTAATGTAAAATAACTGGCCTGAAGCCCAAGTGCTTAAACCAGAACTAATACACATTTAGAATAACAGACACTGAGCCCTCAATCAGCAGTTCCCAACTTAGTAGGATGTATGCTACCTGTCCTGCCACCACAGTATCCTTGACATTTAATGAGACTCACCTCCTGTCATAGTTAGTTCTGTGTTTTGGGGCTGTCAAGCATGGTATGAGGTGTAACCTGGTAGTGCTAGGGTGCTCTTGGGAGTCTTGAACCTGTTGTCTATTACTGCACAGATATCAACATTCTCCATGCAGAGTAGAGTTTGGACTGCATGCATCTTGCGGTTTACATGTCCATCATTGAGTATCATTACTTCCATTTTCTTATCCCTGTGCTACCTATGTAGGTGGCCTTCTGTTTACAGCCTTACCACCAGAATGCAAAGATGTGCAGACATTACACTATGGTAATTAATAGGGTGTACCAAACAATACAATGACAATCATACTGTTAATGCATCAGGCATGCTGGGATATACCCACAATGATATCATTACACTGTACAGTTGACAACATGATAATATTACTACACTTCTATGTAGTCACCCTGTGCATCAGCACCATGTTAACCTGTTCCTGCATCGATGTTACAGATTGCAGGAGGTGGCACAGTTTCATCATATGCACAGGGTGTGTACTTGGTATGCCTGAGTCTGCCACTGATACAACCAATCGACATGTATGTGTGTGTGTGTGTTAGTGAGGGACAACAGTACAAGATGGGGCAATGTTGATGCAGTGTGTGCATGTATGTGTTAGCCCTAGGTGTTAGCATTATGCATGTGTGTATGCATGCACACAGTTCCACCTCGTGGCTGCCATATATGGGTGTTTGTGGACAGCCACAGACTGTACCTGCCAGGTCATACAGATCACTGTCTCTGGCCACAGACATGGTACCTGTGCCTGGCAGGGGTGCTACGGACAGTATCAGGTACTAAGCCAGACTGGGTACTGTCATCAGAAGCAGTTGGTTGATGACTGGAGACATGTCCCTGCTGGGACTGTCCAGAGCCACGTGCACGTGGTCTCCTAGGGCGGTCTGATGACAGCACAGACCCAGCATTGCTGGGGCTGGTACTGGCACTATGGGAGCGGCCACGGGTTTGTTGTCATCTGCAATGACTGCCAGCTGCTGCTGTTGCTGGCATACGTCCATGTCGATGCCTCAACCGTCCTGCATTGCCCTGGCTCATGGACATGTAGTTGTGGAACAGATCTAATGTGTCCCCCCAACATCTGTCAATGACCTCGGTGAAATTACGGATGGCAGCCGCAACGTCACGCATAGTGTCATTCATAGCAGTGCGATGTGCTCTCAGCTCCCTCAGACCCTGTCTGGTGTACCGTTCCATATGTGACTGTGCCTGCATTACAGCCCAGAACATAGCTGAGGTTGAAAGACCTCTGTGGGCACATCTGACAGGGGCAGTACGACCACGGATGCTCCCACGAGAACCCCTGGACATCTGCCTGTGTGGTACCATGTCAGGACTCTGGCCATGGCTGCTGTGAGGGGATGCATGTGCCACTGATACCACATTACCCTGGTCAATGCCCACTGTATGCTGTCCATCACCTAGGGACATTGGTGACAATGGATGTATTGGCAGGATGACTGTGCGCATTGATGGGGTTGACAGCTGTGTACTGTCGATTGGCTGACCAACAATGGACCCTGGCACACCTCCCTGTGCCATTACACAGGTATCATCATTATCACTATCCCCAGCAGCGGATTCAGGTTCCCTGCTGCACACCACCAGAGCAACACCAGAACCTGTGAGAGGAAGACAGGAAACACAGTTTACAATGTGTACACAATGTTACCACAGATGCACACGGGCACATGCACACATGGGCACATGCACACATGCACACATGCACACATGGGCACATGGGCACATGGGCACATGCACACATGCACACATGCACACATGGGCACATGGGCACATGCACACATGCACACATGGGCACATGCACACATGGGCACATGCACACATGCACACATGTGCACATGCACATGCACACATGCACACATGCACACATGGGCACATGCACATGCACACATGCACACATGGGCACATCCACACATGCACAGATGCACACGGGCACATGCACACATGGGCACATGCACACATGCACACATGCACACTCCTCAGTACATGAGATACAAACACACAGACACAAACACACCTGCAATCAAACACATAGCAATACCGTTTGAGGGTATTATTACTATTATTATCATTAGTATTAAAGGTATTGTTATTACACACTCACCAGCATGGATTGGCTGCCTTGCTGTTACACCAGAGGGACCTGCACAAATAAGACATTTATTGTCAGTGGGCACAACTGTGCCATTGATACTGTGAGTATGATACAGTTCAGTAGTACAACAGTTGGCTTTCACAGGTCTACTGCTGATATTGAGAATATCACTCTTGCACAATAATTACCAGGATAACAGCTACAAACACAGTACACACCTCACACATGCATAAACTACCAGTGTAGAGAACAGTCAACTATAGATATGGCATGTTACCTGCACGCTCCAAGTCCTCATGCTGGGTGGCTCCAGCCTCCATCATTACACATGTGTGCAGATGTTGTTGTTGTTGGGCTGGAGCCACAACACTTAGGAGGAGCCCCTCCAGTCTGGTGAGGGGGGGTGTATAGCCACCCCACCACCTGTGGCAAGCTGTTGCCTGTGGATATCAGACGCACGCTGATGGACATTTCTAATTAAATCACTGCAGTGATGGCATACCTGCTCATATGTCCGGTTATGCATGCCTATGTCATTTACCCGACGGACAAGGTCTTGCCACAGTGCAGCCCTCTCCTGCTGGTTCTGGCTGGTGCAGGAAAAGAGTGTGGCAAAATCCCGCACCAGGCTCTGGTGTATCTCCTCTTCCTCTGCAGCAGAGTACGTGGGGTTGCGCTGGTGCACCATCGCCCTGGAAGGAAAAGAAAAATATGTGAGCAAGTGATATGGCACACATAATACTCTACTGTAGTGATATCACTGAACTGCCATATATAGCATCTGTCTGTCTATTGGGGGATACACATGTAAATGACCACATATCAGTGCTCAGCCAACAACTGTGTGACAGTGCCTGGCACACTCCATACAACAAACAAGTATACTCCAGCAGTCGGCACACTGTTTGAGGTCCAATGCACAGCCTCACACTGGGGTTTGTATCAAGGTAATGTATGGGGAACATTGTCAACCCATGCAATGCATGCAATGCACAGTACAAATTTCACTGGTAATGCACCGTAGTCTTTGTTGCCATAACCATACCTACACCACAGTCACATACAGGGAACCACAGCACAACATATGGCAATGTAGTATGTTTGTATCCCAATACCTGACACATCTTTCTCTGGCCTCACACCAAGGACACACACTACCATGACAGACACAAAGTCATGCTGAGCAATCACACCATTACAGACCTTGCACACAGTCAGTGGCACACTCATTCCACCTCACATAGTTGGTATTGCAATGAGTACATGTGTGTGTGCATTGTGTCATAGGCAGGTAGTATGCTATTGGCCCTGGGCCTACAGCAGCATACTGTTATGCTACCCTGCCCCTTGGGACACATGTAATGTGATTGTACTTGCTCCTGTCAAACAGTTACACAGGGTGACTCATATGGCATATTACCTATCTGCATAACATTCAACAGGGGTATGTCTGACATCTACTAATGGGGAGCCTTGCTTCTTAATGCTGGGTGGTTTACTCCAGGGTATGGCTTATTTGTGGGTAGGAACCTGTACCTCCACCATGTGCTCTTTACTGCAGTGCCAAGGATGACAGACATAGGTCATTTAGGCTGGGGATATTGTGAGGTGTTACCATGGTTGTTGGACAACTGTTATGGGTGTGACTTAACTATGTATATCCAGCAGTGGTAACCTCTGTGTAGGTAGTATGAGAGGCACTCTATCTGTGGTTTTGTCAGTCACTCTGCATAGGTAATGTGTTTGAGGGCATTATCACTGTTTGTTAGGTATGACTGTGTCCTTCTCCCTTTCTGTAGTTGTCATGGGAGGTACATACCGTGTAGGACATTGTGAGGTGTAGAGGGGTACAGTGACCTACATTTCCTAGCTGACACACCATTTCTGCTGACACGTACCATGTACAGGTATTACAAGACTAGTGTGCCACTGTGAATATCAAAGGGGAGGCTATTGTACACTTGTTTCCCATGTTCCCTCCTGACACATCCAGTAGTAGGCAGGCAACCACATATGTGGTGGTTAGTGGTGTAAGTGTTTTGGAATGGGGTATGGTACTCCAGTATCCACACTGGTGTTCAGTCCATGCCTTTGTCACCAGGCACCTGTTGCAATACATCTGCACACATGTGCCTCTCTCAGTATATATATATATATATATATATATATATATATATATATATATATATATATATATATATATATATATATATATATATATATATATATATATATAGAGAGAGAGAGAGAGGGGGGATCATATACATACATATCTGTAGACATTCATATCTGTCTGTATATGTGTATGTATCTATATATATCTATATATGTATGTGTCTATTACATATATATGTATATACATATTCTATCTATCTATATATGTCTATCTATTTCTACATCCCTCTCTATCTATGTATACATATATGCATATTATATATAGATACATATATACATATACATACATATACATATATATATATATATATATATATATATATATATATATATATATATATATATATATATACCTTTTTATTTACACATACGAATACACACACTAACATACTGCTAAACATCCATTACTGTACAACCTACATTGTATGTTGCACTACAACCTACATTGATATGTGCACATAGCAACCTTCACATACATATGTATGTCCAGCCTTCACTAACAGTTGCAGTATGTCCCCTGCCCTATGCACATCTTCATATATATATATATAGATACAGACTGCTAACACATATGGAGGGTTCACAGTATGTAGACTATTACATTATTAGTTTACATTACCTTTGTTTGTCACTGCTGTTTGTGATGGCTTGCTGCTGGTTAGCTTGCTGTTTTGTATTGTTTTTTTTTGGTGGCTGTCTCTGCGTCTCTTTTTCTGTTTTTCTTTTTTTTTTTCTCTCTCTGTCTCTCCCTCCAGATGTTGCAATGAAAGTATTGCATGTGTGGACTGGGAGTACAGGCTGCTTTTGTAGGTATATGCACATGTGCATGTGATGGCCTCTGCACCAATTGTTAGCCAGCATTTACTAATTGCATGCAGCCTGCTGTGTGGTAATTGCAGTTCTCACTGTGATTTCAGGACAGTGCTATAAAATGTTAGGTTAGGTAGGCGTAGCCCTTTCAGATTGTCAAGGTGGGGACCATGCTGGTATGCTGTGGACACTGTTCTGTGAGTGTAAAGGTTGGTATGTCTCTCATATTTCAGGCTGTGTTGTAGGCACTGAAATGCATGTTGTACTGACACCTGACTATTGCTTCCTCCAGTTTATTCTTCTCAGTGTGTATGTTAACTGACACCTAATAATACTAATACTGTTTAAATGGGAGTATGTGCTTTCCTGTGGGACTTGTGGAGTAACTGGTATACAGCAGTGGCTCTTGCAATTTGTTGCTATGGCTTCACTATTTGGCCTTTACATTCACTCCTTGAATGCCTGCTAGGTGTCTTTACTGGAATGTGTTGCTATGGCTTTCCTATTTTCCATTTACATTCACTCCTTGTAATGCTTGCTATATTTCTTTCAGCAGCAATTCCTTATATGTTTGTTGTGGTTTGGTGGTACTGCATGCAGTCTGGTCTGGCCAAGGTGTGGGGCTTGACACCTACAAGGGTATTTTATTTTGCTGCTGAGCAGTAGTGGGGCCTTGTACTTTGTACTAACAGTTATGGATAGCAGGCACATGCAGCTTGTAAACTGCTATACTGTCCTTATTTTATTAGTTGGATACCTCCTTTGATATTTGTGGGTTGTACACCTACATGTGGGTGTGCTTGTGGAAGCTATTCTACAGCTATTCACAGAGTGTGTGACAGCAGACAGAATGATATGCCTGTGAGTTTGTGACACTTGCAGGCCTCAGATACTCTCAGGTGTATCTTTTATCAGCCTCAGGGAATGGTACATATCAGTGGGATACACCCGTGATATATTTCAGATATTCTGCAGTAGTGACTGTGGGGTATTTTGAGCATATGTATTACTACACCATTTCTGACATGCAAGTAGTGCATACTTTCAGTAATTGACAGTTACCATTACGTGGGATAAAACACCTTTCTGCCTACTGTTAGTACATTTCACAGGGAGTCAGTGGGGCACAGTTAACATTTGTTTTCAAATCAGGGACATCCCTGTAAATCAGTCACAGTTGCGAGGTCTGGCCTCTTACCTATTCAAATATGGCAGTGTTTATCCTGCTCTGATAGTGTGTGTGGTTTGCAAGGTGCTACTGTCACATTATTACCTACTAGCTACCGACTAGCATGGCTGTTTCTCTTCTCACACTAATGTTATACAAATCCACAAGAATTGCCAGTAAAGATACAAGAAAAGCTTTGTGTAATAGCCTTCCTATATTCCCTTTACATTCAGTCCTACTATTTCATGATATATTGCTTTCAGCACAAAGTTCTTGTATATCAGTCATGGCTTAGTGGTAAGTCATGCAGACTAGTGTACCCAAGATCCTGGGTTCGAGACTGACAGAGGAATTTTATTTTGCTGCTGAGCAGACTGCAGGCCTTGTCATTCAGAGTGACTAAGGCACTTTTAAGCAGTTGTAAGCGGGTTAGCACTGGTTTGCGTGGAGCTCACGCATGCGCATTGTCGCTTTAGCTTCGCGCACACACGCTTAGCTAAGCGCACAGAAGCGCACACCCGCTTACTACTGCTTAAAAGTGCTTACTTTCACGCACACCCGTGCTAATTTCTTTGAAAGAAAAGAAAATGGGGAGATAGGACAGTGGTGAAAATGGGGCACAGAGAGGGTAGGACAGTAGGAAAACAAGCTCGAGATTTGCAGGAAGGATGTAGGAAAGGCCCATAGCTGCCCATTTCTTTATCAGCAACAGCTGTGCATATGTCTGTAATTTGGTGTGAAATTTGAAACCTTCCACCCCTGAGAGAGGGGTGAGGACAACAAAATAAGCTGTACAGCCAATTGTAATTACCAGTTCACATGTCCAGCAGACATGTCTGCAAAATGGGCAGCTATGTATGGGACATAATTTTTTTGCAGGAACAGAGTGCCCTTTTTTATTTTTTTTTCAGGTGAGAGTGGAATGTGAGGTACAGGAAGTAGGTATATTTGGGGAGGTAGGTAGGGGAGGTTAACAGACAAGACAAACAAGATGCATACAGGGGCGGGGTATGACACATGTGGGGGGGAAACACAATTGACGGGGATGGATGTTTGGATATCGTGAACCCATGAGCCCACAGATGGCAACAGTGGAACTGAGATCCCCACCCATGGGCAGTTGCCACTGTGCCTTCACAGCCCAGGACGGGGCTGTGCTGGGGGCTGTGTAGGATGGGCAGCAGGCACACCCGTGAGTTGCGCCACCCGAGCCTCAAGCTGGCGTAGGGGTTCAAGCACAGAATGCCTGATCTCGCTATGCACCACAGACTGGACACTTTGGAGGGTGAGTGGACGGTCTCCTCCAGCCACGCTTGCAGAGGGGGGATGAGCCCCATCCCCTGCAGCGCTTCCACCCAAAGGTGGCACAGGGCCACCGGAGGAGGTTACGGCCTGGGCACTAGTGCCAGGTGCACTCGCCAGCTGAGGTGGAAGAGGTGGGTCCACTGGAACCCGCCTTCCCTGTTGTCCTATATTTAGCAATATTTTATGACATTTTGGGTTAGTAACAAACAATACCATTCAAAATTAGTTGTAACAGCATGCATCAGTATTCCCATTAACCAAACACCCATGAATTCCAAACATTGAACAGCAAGCATAACACATGCATATTTTGAACAACAGTACACAATCCAACAGCATGCAGGGTTGATTGATGGCAACAGGCCATCAGGTTTGGATATGTGAACAGGGCACATGCAGCAACGTACGTGCAAATATGTTTGAACCAACAGGACAAATGTCCATAGGAATTAATTGTGAATACACATACCCAGTTTGTTGTGGAATGGCATTATTTGTGAATATAGGGTAGGGTGAAGAAATATTTCATTAACAACTTCAACTACCTATACATATGCTGTACATCTCTAGTAGCTGCAGATATATATACCCTACAGGTCTTAGTACAGTTTCCTATATGTAACCTTAGGAATGTTGGTGATGGGACTGTTACTGCTACATTAATATACATTGCATTTTTATTCATACACGTTCATATCTGGCTGTGTTCAGGTACAGCATCCTGCTACATTTCATTTATATGGCTCTAGACAACTGTGGATGTTCATTATTTCATACAACCATACTATCTCCATATTGCAAGGGTACAGCAACATATACAAATTGTGGGACAGACACATTCCAGCTTCAGTACTTTATTTCAAACATTTCACTGTTTGGTTGTGGCTGTCTCATTCATTTCATTATGTACTGACTGCAGTATACTTTATTCAGAAGTTATAACAGCTTTCTTGGTCGATTCATACCTCTTTCTCACACTCTCACTTGTTTTATTTTTACAATTCAAGATGGTACTTTATTCTAGGCATTATTAACATGTCATACTTGGTTACAACAATCCTTTTATAACAGACTCACTTGTTTCATATGGCAGATTTTCAAAGGGGATGTATTTGACACATGTCTATTGTCTTTAGCTTGTTTACCACTAATTTTCAGGCTGCAGCAGGTTATCTGATATTACAATACAGGTGGGAAATCTCTATTTCAGACTTGTTTAATTTTTATTTCTGGATTACAGGCTGCATCACTTATCTAATCATACAGTACTAGCAGAATCTTTCTTCTAGTGTTATTTGAACTTTATTAATATGTAACTACACTGAACTCTTTTACAAGCTGTCTCACTTATATTGTATAACAATTACAGAAATATAATTACTAACCTGCCTGGTGGCACAACCGCTCCAGCCTATCACCATAGGCTCACCGATTCGCAGAACGCACACCTGCAGCTGTAATATAAATGAAGTAATATTGGAACATACATCTCCATAATATCAGCTAGGATAATTCCTTACATACATAATTACATGGATACTTACTCAGTAGTGGGGCGTTGGGCATTTGCTGGGCCTCCTGGATCCAACGGTTCAGTTGGTCCTGCTTTTGTCTCTTCAGGTCCACATTGTGGTGACAGACCTATTCACCAGTCCTTGGTATGCCTGTGGCACTGGTGAGATCATGTGCCAACCGGTTCCATGCCTCTGCCTTGTACGCGCCCCACAGAACCTGGCCCTGCATGAGTTGAGCCTCATGATTATGGACTAGGAGCCAAACCATGTATTTGGACTCCTCAACACCCCACCTCTGTGCTCGGAAGTGACTACCCTCTCCTACACCTGCCATCCTGACTGCAAATAGGTTCCACAATCAGTTATGCTGTGTATTCCCACCTGTGAGGCTTATATATGCCGTTTTTCCTGCACTTATCTGTGATTGGCCATTTTGGAATTGTATCAGCTTAAAAAAAACCTGCTTTGTCATGCTTCTATTTCCATTTATTCCTATATATATGCTAATACAGCATTTCTCAGTACAGCTGTCATGGCTTAGTGGTTCAGTGCTTTGACTATGATGCACAGTATCCTGGGTTCGAGCCCACTATCTAGACAGGCTAGGAGGTGTGTCTGTTTAAAGGCAGCTTTGATACAGGTTGCTCAACGTTGCCCGCCGGTAAGCCAGTTGGTGCGCTCCGCGCAAACGGGTTACGCTGGTTAACGTGTTATTTGGCTATGAGCATGCATATTACACTGTGAGAAATGTTGCGCAACTACAGGCACACAGTTTCAGCGTGTTAAAGCGCTGCTCAATTCCAGGCACTCATTTTACACCTGTTAAACCACTGGTCACCTACAGACAAACATACTCAGCTTGTTAGAGCGCTGCTCAGCTATGGGCACTTATAACATTTTTTTTTTTATTGTGTCAGATTTCTTCATAAAAACATGGCCCATTTCATTACATTTTACTTAAATTATAGTTATATATATATATATACATATATGTCAGGGGATTGTTTCGTGCTTATTTCACTAAAAATAAAAAATGATGTTGTTGGGGCTCAAACGTGACTACCTCCTCTTTGGCCGACGTCTCTACCACTACGCTATTGCTACTTGGCTTATTTTGCATATTTAGATCTTATATGCTTTTTCAATGACTGCTAACTGTGGCTGAGTGAAGGGCACACCTGCGCAAACAAGCGCAATTACGGGCAAACATTTTTGAAATTATAAAAAAAAAATTAAACTGTTCATTTTTATGTTTTACATTTCAGTTGGGTTTATAGTCTGTGGGGGCATGTGTGCTGTTGTGTTCCTTGGCATTTCCGTGGACTGGCTCGTGGGAGTTTCCTTTCGGGACTGTGATTCTTCTGGGGGCGTGACCCTTTGCAGGACTCGCCATGCGGACATGCCCCCTACATTGCTATACGGACCGTGTTAGCCTAGGGTGTGATTCAGCATGCCCTCATGAATATGCATGGCATGCTGACATCACCCCGTTTAACTGCAGCCTCCGTGTAAGACTTGCTGACTCTTACACGGAGGCTTCGTAAATCCTGCAGATTGTCTTAGAGGCTACATGGCACAATTACTAACTACCACCCTGCCCTATACTACTTCAGCTGTATTGTGTAACCCTGACATTCCTTTTTGTTCAGACATCTTTACTGAATTATCACTTGTGACATACGCAAATTTACATTCATATAAAAGTAATCAAAGTATATTTTACATAACAAACATTATACTTCACATATATGCTATATAACATATAACCTAAGCAATATTACATAAATTATTCAATTCAATACCTGCCTTAACCCTGCTATTCCTTGATGGACTTCACATCAGCACTGTTTAATGAATCACAACTTTCTAATGCAACATGTCTGTCTGTTTCTATTTAGTTATGTTGATTTGTACGCTTTGTCACTATTATTTTCATTTTTATGCATGACTTTAACAAGATCACCATTGACATGCTCAACTGACAATAATCTTATGTCTGTCAGTCTCTGAACCACTTATCAGTGGTCTCCTACACTAAACTAGTGTACACATTACAGTTTCTCACTTCCCAATGTACCTGAAATGTGTTGAGTGTTGCAAATCATGAAAGAGAACATGGATGTTGGCTGATGAAACATCATATCTACATTAAATAAAAGACAGGTATAGAATGTAGTTGGAAAATATGCATAGTTATGTACTGATCGTTCTGTGTCCTACCGATGACCCTGTATCACTTTTAAGTGTTCCGTACTGTTTTTATAAATTGTTTTCCCTGTAATGACAGGGTGGTGGCACAGGCATTCCAATGTGATTTTATTGTTTAACAGTGTTTTATTTTTCTATAAACCTCTTTGTCTTCATAAAATATCATGCCCTTTTGCTCTTTTTTTGGCATGTTTTCACCCGACATTGAATTACAATACTTTGGTTCTAGTTTTCCACAGCCAATCATGAGAAGAAATATAACTAGAGCTTTTGCTACATAGGTTAGTAGGTAAGTACTAAACTAGTTGTCCTTGCGGGCCATTTTAGGCCTAGCCAATTTCCCTTTTTGTGCTCAAAATAACCTATCCCATTTGGTTATAGGAGGCCTTACCCATCCTATGATTGATAATTATATATTAACCCTAATAACCCTGCTCTGAATGCACTGACTGGAATCTATTTAAAGAGGCTGCCATCACAAATCAATGTATTACTTTGGATGAGTACACTGAAACTGTTGTGGAATACATCACAAAATGTACTGAGGATGTCACTACCCTGAAGGATGTAACCATCAGAGCCAACTAAAAACCCTGGCTCACCAGTGAAGTATATGAATTACTGAGAGCACTTAATGCTTCCTTTAAGGCTGGAGACAGATAGGCTTTGAAAAAAGACCAGGGCTAACTTGAACAAAGGTGTGAGAGTAGCAGAATGGGTCCATAGTCTAAAACTATGAGACAACTTTCTGACCAGAAAGATCCCAGGCAGCTGTGGAGAGGGATCCAAAACGTCACAGATTATAAGCAACTATCCATGCGATGTGATGATAACCCAGACTTTTTAAACAAGCTAAACATCTACTTCAGCAGATTTGAGGAATGGAATAGTACATCACCAGAGAGACTACCCACAAATGAAGATGTCACATCACTATGTCATAACTTGGAAGAAGTATGCAAGAACCTACGTAGGATTCATCTGGGCAAAGCAGCTGGTCTGGATACGATCCTGGGGAAGCTACTTAAAAACTGTGCTGATCAGCTGGCACCAATCTTTACAGACATTTTCAATACATCTCTCAGCCAAGAAAAAGTGCCCAAATGCTTTAAGACAACCAAAATCATCCCTCTGCCCAAGAAGGCATCTCCAGCATCATTAAATGATTAACAGCCAATTGCACTTACCTCAATAGTGATGAAGTGTTCCAAACAAATGGTCAAGGATCATATAACATCATGCCTGCCTGCTACATTTCATCATTTACAATTTGCATACAGGCCAAATATTTCTACTGTAGATGCTATAGCCTTGACACTTCATCACACCTTGGACTACCTGGAAAATAAGGACTGTTACATACGCATGCTGCTCATAGACTTCAGCTCGCCATCAACACAGTTATTCCACAACAGCTGCTCTCTAAGCTGAGTAAACTGGGCATAGAAAAGACAGTATGCAACTGGATCCTCAACTTCCTAACTAAAAGATCACAAATAGTTTGAGTTGGAAAGTATCACTTAAACAGCATCGCCCTAAACACCAGGGTCCCACAAGGTTGTGTACTCAGTCCACTTCTTTTCACAGTTCTGTCACATGACTGCACAGCTATGCATCTGTCAAACAGAATCATCAAATTTGCAGATGACACCTCAGTAATTGGCCTTATCAAAAAGGGAGACAGGGGGGGCCTACAGGGAAGAAGTGAATCAACTCATTCATTGGTGCACTGACAAAACTTAGCACTAAATGATGGGAAAATCAAGGAAATCATCACTGATTTTAGGAAGAAGAAAAGCCACACATCCCTATCATTATCAATGGTGCTGCAGTGGAAAGAGTAAATGGCACCAAATTCCTAGGGGTATATTTCTCGAAAAACCTAAGTTGGAGCGCAAACACTTCCTACCTTACAAAAAAGAGCCCAACAATGTCTCCACTTCCTTAGGAGACTTTGTAGAGCTAACCTCCCCCCCATAGGTCCTACTCACCTTATACAGAGCCACGATTGAGAGTGTACTGACAAACAACGTAGTTGTCTGGTAAAGAAATTACTCTCAAGCTGATCAGAAAGCACTGGATAAGATTGTTAAACAGGCCACAAAAATCATTGGCTCCAACCTTCAAACCCTGCAGGACATATATTCAAACAGATGCTATGGCAGAGTCCAAAAACTGTTGAGGGATATACACCATCCAACTCATGAACTGTTCAAACTCCTGCCAGCAAGGAAGCACTACAAAAGCATTAGATGTAATACATCTAGATTACATAACAGCTTCTTCCCACACGCTATCAGACTGCTGAATAACAAACCCATAGCCTAATGTGCTACATGGATAAAACATTTGTGTGCAATATGTCATTGTTGTTTACATAAACTTTCTGAATAGCTAACTTCATACATCTCTCTCTGCACTAGCAAAACTGAACTGTAAGTTTATGGTATATATTGGTGGTGGGTAGGTTTACATATGTTCCTCTCTTATTTATTATGGTACTGTTTTTTTGATATCCTGATATTTCTACTGAGTCTATTCCTGTTGTTGTATTTGTTGTGTTTCTGATGTAAATACAGCTTTCAAATTTGTTTTGCTTTATTTACTTTTTTATATCTTACTTTTTAATTTTTATTTAATTTAACTTAAATTTTTTATTAATTTAATTTATCTTCATTCTGTAAACTGTAATTCATATGGTACAAGCCTGAGTATCGAAATTTCATGCAGTGGTATGCACTTTTTCCTCTGTGTTGATCTGTATAACAATACAGTTTACTTTGACTTTTGACTTTGACTTGATAAGAATAACTGGGATTCTGCCATAAATAATTTGAGGGGACCCATGCATACGAAAAAGCATTTAGGTGCTGCCTCTGTCCATTAGTAGTACAGGGGCAGTCTTAGGGTAAAATTTCTGTTTTCCATTCATAGATCTAAGTTGTGCTTGAACCTGAACAGGGATAAATGTTGTTTTATATGTATGGGAGTCTGTTACAATACAGTGGTATCCTTTACAAACTATATGTGTCCCTCCAAACCATTCTGTTGAGGTTGCTGAACAGGTTTAGATCCTTAGACCATGTATTTCTGATGGTATTAGACTTGCTGATGTGCAGTAAGTCCATCAGCAATTGGTTGGAGATTGCTTTGTATGCAGACATGACTCACCTCTGTAGGATACTGAGTGCAGTAACAGGCCTTTGAGTCAGTCCACGTAGGACATGTAATTTAGGCCTTGCATATTTTTAGTAAGGTATCTCTGTGGCTGTTCCAGTTGTTGCATGTGTCTGGACATTCTTTACATTTTTTGAATGTAAACTCAATGACTTGAGTAGCAATTCTAGAAATAGGCAACAGCACAAAGTCTGTCTACAGGTTTGAATTTGAAACACAAATGTAAAATTAAATGTGCAGTGAAAGGAAATGATACAAACCATCTGCTACATTCAAAAATACTTGCTTTGCCACATGGATTCTGCTCAGCCATAATTAGACTAGCCTGGGGAAAGGACATTCAAGGAAATAATAATTGTCAAGACCAAAAGTCATCTTCAGGCAGATTCCCTCCCTTAACAGTGGCCATTTTACTGGAGGAATATAGCTTTTCCTTAGCCAATATTCTTTACATTTTGAATCATATCTGCATAACAAATATGCTAGTGGTATTTACGTTCTCCTTTTTGCCCCTGTAAGCACTGCACTCTGCAAACTTTGTCACAAGAGCAACCCTATACTCTCACACATGACTTACTTATGTCCATCAACCTGTGCTCAATGCACTTTCAGACTGGCTTCCAAAAAGAGCAGAATACTGCAAAAAATACAGCCTAGGGGTTCTGAATATTTTAGCGCGCTATAACAATGGGGTCCCACTTGAAATATGCTCATGACATTGATGCAGTTTCCATAACTATCTCACATCTGTGGAAGAGTCCTGCATGAATATTCCACTCAAATGTTTGCCTTTAAATGGGGCATTGTTGGACATTATCTCAAGTCAAGGCAGCCATAACTGAGCTAGAAGTAGGTGAGCTAGTGTGTATATCAGATTCTATTCATAGCATGGTTCAAATACTGAAGGTAGACTTACTCAAACTAAACAAGACAATTGTAAACTGAACCTTTTTAAGGTATAAATCTGCAATGCTTTCTGGACAATGTGATGAGCAATTGCACTGAAATAATCAACATTTATAAGCAAGTTGCCATGCCTAACCACATATGCTGAAAGGGTAACTTTAGGGCCTGCTCCTTTAATATTCAGGACAGTTCATGAACAGCACAATCCAGTGAATGCCATACCACTTCTTGTCCACATTTCTTACATACTGGAGTTCCTACATTAAGGAATGATTTGGAAGGAGCATGTTGTAATGCAACTACTAGAGTGAAAACTAAATAAAGAGTTATCCACTTCTGACGAGCTGTGTTTTTTGCAAACAATCCTGACTACATACTGACAGTGAAATCATATGTAAAACATGGACTGAAACTAAATGCCAAAAGCATACCTCTCAGCTGTCCAGATTTTTGAAGAATGTTCAGATTTTTCCTTCATATTTTTGGTCTGATCCACACAAAATTGGTAGCTTTCTGGAAAATCACTGAGGACTGTAGTCACTAAATAATTATGTACATTTGAGTTTTAGACGTTATGTCATTCAGAAAAATGAATGCATGCTAACACAAATCTTGTAATTCTAGGCATTTTAAATTTATAGCAGCAGTATTTAAAATCTCTCCCTATTTTGGGGTCTTTGTCCCCCATTATTTTAGGCTTAGTCCAGATTTCTTGCACCAAGCGGTTAAGAGGTATGATTATTGTATCCTTTGGGAAGTGATCTACTCTGGAGAACTATCACATTGACAATTTGCCTCTAAGAGTTGACCCAGTTGTTTGGAAGTTGGGAACTTATGAGGGCAGTGACCTAATTCTCCAGCAACATGTTTCCATTGTTGTAAGAAAGTCCTTCTATATTGCACAGTTTATAAGCAAAGAGATTGTGTCTAGATCTAGAGATGTCATTGTCCCCTTTATTCAGCCCTTATTAGGCCAGTCATTGAGTATAATGTCTGCTTTTGACATGCATCTGTCCAGATACATGCACCAATTAGAACGCCCACAAATACACATTACTAAAAGGGTACAAGGCCTAAATAATATGTCTTACATGGTTGGACTGAAAGCTTTGTCGCTATCCTCAATATTCTACAGACTGATAAGAGATGACCTTCATCTGGCATGCAACACATCCCATGACCCAATACTGATGGATTTACTGCCCACCTGCAAGTTAAATGTTATCAAAAGTGCTTGGTCTAGGGATCTAAACCTCTTCTGCAGAACCAACTGAATAGTCTAGAGAGACAGGGACATCTCACAGAGGATACTACTACTCTGGATTAGACTCCCTATCCATGTAAAACAAAGCTCATCCCTGTACATATTCAAATGCAACTTGGAGCTATAAATGGGAAACAGAAAATTCACCCCAGGACATCCCCCCATACTATTAATGGACAGAAGTAGCTCCTAAATGTTTATCCCATACGTGGGTCTGCTCAAATTATCTATGGTATGTTCGTAGTTATTCTCATCAGGAGTAATATATATTTATTGATCATGGGATGGATCAGACCAATCTATCCAAATGGGGTAGGTTAATTCAAACACTAAAAAGGGAAACTGCCTAGGCTTAAAATGGCCCACAAGGGCAGCTAGCCTAGTACTTACCTGTGAACTTATGAATCTAGAAAACAAAAGATGGAGACACATAAATGCTCTCAGAAATGTGGGAAAAACACACGGTCACTCATAAATATATAGACACAGGGAGATTCAAATACTCTGAAGCCTTTCCGTTCCTCTTCCAGTGAGACAGAAGGCCAAAGCATCAGCTCAGTATACTTTGATGCCATGGAGTAAAATAAGAATTGTATATGAACCTGACATTGTAAGAATTCTACTTTAAAAAAAATGAATGCTTCATTCAAAGGTCAAGGTCCATATCGTAGACTGAACTGTGGAATGCACCTCTGTAAGGCATTTATCAAGCAGCAACAAGGAAGCTGTCACGTACATTTACACAGCATTACAGTCCTGGCATTGCCAATTTATACAGGTCTGTTTTTATTTGGATATTATTTCAGAAGAGCAATAATGACTGTGACAGGATTTTCACAGTTTGAAATATACTGCTTCTTACACTCCAGATCAAAACTCCAGTGAAGTTGTAAGCTAATGCCTAATGCTTATTGTAAAAGAGATAGTACTGCATTACTGCCATCCTGTAGCTAACAAAAACTCACAGTTACTTCGACTTCAGACAGTTTGTGACTCACCAGGCATATAAAATGGATGGGTTTGGTTTATATCAGTTTACCTTAAAGACTCAGCAGATAAGCCATCAGTTCATGAATCTGTTTTCTCATCTATGGCTGAAACAGGACCTACTGGCACTTCTTCACTTGCTATAACCACATTCTTGTGGTCTTTCCCATGCTATAGGAATAATAAATGAGCAACATTATCTAACAAAATATCTGCAATCATTTTCCTATATATCAACGATCTAAACTGAATGGTTATAAACAATTACCTATGCTGTCTCCTTCAAACAGAGTATGATCTTTCAGTACAGAAAAACAATTCAACATGCCTAATGTAAGATGTGTTAACTTAGATTTGAAAATAATAAAATATTTTTCTTCCATTGATATATGACATCTGAAAATGTCAGAAATCCATTGAATTATTCAGGATACAGGGCAGTATAATTTAACATCTTTGAAGGGAAATCAGGAGAAATGTTTGCGACGTGCCATGTGAGCATAAGATTTTGTGAAACTGAGGGTTAATACTTTTTATTTAGTCCTCACCACAGTCACATTTACTGGCTGTATTATTTTGCCTTAAGCAAACACAATCCAGTCTACAGCAACCCGTGGCTCCCTTGAGAATTATCGTTATTGAGTGTGATATTGGCTTTGGCTTTCATTTAGATAGGCCATGTTTTTGTCTGAAACATTGTAAATTCTTGATGCTTATCTGTTTCATTCATCAAGTGAACTGACCGTTTCAAAATACAACTAATGCCATACCATTTTTTCTTGTTAGCTTCTCTCTCGCTCTCTCTCTCTCTCTCAGTCTCTCTCTCGCTCGCTTGCTCTCACCCCTCCCTCTCTCTATCTCTGTTTCTTTCTCACTGGTATCTCCTGAAAGTACCAGGAAAAGGCATATAACAATGATTTTGATTATAATGTTCACCTCCTGTTTATATTAATGTAAAACCACTGCAAAATGTTTTAAGGTTAAATAACTTAAAAAATAAAACGGCACCTTATATAGCAAGAAATGCTGGTAGGAAACAGACTTCAGCAAATATGTGTGATATTAACAGTAACTTAAAACAGCCTGTACTGATTGGTGTAGCAGATAATACCCTAAAACATTTTAGTGTTTCTCAAAAAAGTATGTTCTATCTTAATGAAAATTCAAGTCACTGTTAAAGTCAGACAGTTATGAAGCTGGGTATTTTATCAAAATAGCAGATATTTCAAAGTTATTTAATATGTTTGGAGGCAAATTGCACCAAGTTAAAATTTAAAACTCCGCAAGCCTTTGTTTTTCTATATTACACCACAAGTGTACATAACTTAAAATAAATGTTTTTTTTTCAGTATGTATAGTAGTACAATGTTTTATAATTACTTATACAAAATGTATCCGACGTGAAAAAAGTGCACCCACAAAAAAGAACACCTCACGAAAACACAGTCACTGCATTCTCTTTATATAACTGAAATGTCTGAGCAATTTTACTCTACTGAATACAATCTTGAAATATTAACAGACAACTTATTAGTCTGTTATAATGTAGTTCTTGCTGGCATTGCAATATGATTATTCATTGTTCATGACATTCTTGTAAGCAGTGGCAAAAGCTGGTGCTTCCTGAATCTGTATTCCAGCCTGTGCATATAAAATATATTGCTAAATGAAATGGTTTGAAATACAACATAAATGGGCCTTGGGCTAGAAACCTGAGCCCGTAAAACCTGTAACTGCTACAGAAACAACAGGTGTTGAAAGGTGCTCATTGACCAATGTACCACATTGTGCATACATGGGAAACAGAGAGAGAGAGAGAGAATACAAATACTTGAATCATTCCATGGTTCGCATTAATACACTAATACCATGTCTAGATCAGAGTATGAACGGGTACATAAAGCATTTAGTGTAAGTCCCTTGTATATCAGAATGTACCACTGTACAACAGTCTGAAGACATGACCCACATTTTGTAATGCATCATTACTTATTCACACGTTTCATATGTGGCACCTGTCTTTTCCCCTTGATAGTACAATAAACAAAAAATGTGCAGACAACTGTAACTTTTCTGCACCTACACTAATCAAAGTAATGCCAAGTGCCTTGACTAGTATACTTTAAGAAATAACATCTATAAAATAAATTTGATGTATGAAAAAACTATAGTATATAATCTGAGAAGGAGAAAAGAAAAACAGATCGGTCATATAAATCATTCAGAAAGAAGTTCAGCAGCTGAATATTGCAGTCAGCATGATCAACTTAGTAATATGGTACATTGATAATCAATTATTGGTTATTCAATAATCGTGGGCTGGGATTCATAAAACTTTCCTGCATCATGGTAAACAAATTTGTGTGATGTGCAACGATGCACAGGATTTGTGAGATTCAGAAAAATGGGCTACTTGACATGATCAGGCTAGGCACAGTCTGTAATGGTGTATGATAGTACCCATATAATGACATTGTAATGAGCAACATGTTTAAAATGGTCTTCTCCATGTAAACTAAGGAGGCAAAAAAGGACGGCAGAGTGAGTCAGAACTGTATAAATAATGTGCAATGGTGCTAAGCCTGCAGAATATTTGAACTCATCCGGATGTTTACTGCAGAGTGAGCCACAGTGTCCTTGGAGGTGCTGGGTCATCTGAACACACTTAACATTTCAGAGACTGCATAAAGCTGACATTTGTGGACCAGCACTGTGTACACATGGACACCATCCAACAAACTGTGGGCATATATTGGCCTCATTTGCAACACTATGGGAGTTATGCAGTACCTATCATAGTGGGTACTAAGACATGTGGGGCTTAACATACTCTATAGGTTCATAGGTTCATAGGTTCATACTAGGCTATCTGCCCAAGGGCATTTATAAGCCTAGCCCATAGTTATTTGGCTTTCGCCACCCCTCTAGTTTGAATAAAACTATGCCTATTATTTTGCTGTGCCTCTGTCAAGCAGTGACACTGAAGTAATCCCTGGGGTATATCTGCGATCCCCCATCCATTGGTCAAGATTCCTCTTGAACAAGGCCAGTGAGGTGCTCTGCCTCACATGTACCGGGATTTTGTTCCACAGCATAGGGAGTCTCTGGGTGATGAATCTGTCCCTCCAGCACGTTCTATTAATAACCGTGTCAAGGTGTAAGTCTCCGCCCTTGTGGTTCTGAGGGATCCAGATTTTTGAGTTGAAGCATATTCATCAAATCAGGGTTTGACATGGCCTTATATGTCAGGCACAGGTCACCTCTGAGCAAGCGGTATGAGACTGAATAGAGCTGGAGTTCTTTCAGTCGGGCAGCATAAGACATATTTTGAGACCCTTTATCCTTTTGGTGAGGAACTTTTGGGGCCTTTCCAGCTGCTGCAGGTGTCGGGTCAGATACATTCCGAATGGGGCATTGTACTCAATCATAGGTCTAATGAGTGATGAGTACAAGGGGCGATGACCTCCCTTGATCTAGATGTGAATCCCTTCATGATCAGGTGGGCAATGTAGAAGGTTTTCCTAACTACTTTAGCAACATGAGTGTCAAACAAAGGCTACTGTCAACCTGGGTCCCCAGATCCCTGATGACTTCTTCTGTGCTCAGTGGATTGCCACCTATATGGTAGCTAGGGGTAACCTTGTTTTTCCTGAAGGGTATGACTATGCATTTCTTGGCATTTAACTTTAGGCCATGGCTCTGGCACCAGTTATCCATTTCTGTGAGGCCCTTCTGAAGGATATCTGTGTCAGATGTGTTTTCGACTATGGCGCCCAGTTTGCAGTCATCTGCAAACTTTGTCAGCCATAACCCTCCTGTGTTTCTTGATGCCATCCTTCATCATGCATGGGAACATGTGTGGTTCACACACACCAGAGGATTGAGCCAACACTATGTTAGATTTCTATGGTATAGCTAATTTTTTTGAGGTACTGGTGCCCATAGTTTGGACCCACATTGAAATAAAGGCCCTACATGTAGACTGGAATGGTGGTACACGAACCACAAAAGGTATCACTCCATCAACTGCCAGGGGGTCTATAATGCACAGGCTATTATCTACAACAATGTGTTTGCAGGCCACCTAGATAATCACAACTCCCAGAAATGACACACCTATGACCTGTACCATGGATCTGTGAGGCCTAATCTCCCAAAAGAATGCCTTGTTGATGATGCTGGTTATGCGCTGGAAGTCTGGTTCATGACACCCATAAGAAACATCAAGCAGACCACGTATATAGCCATACCCAATCACAAACAAGAAACATTATTGAGCATGTGTTTGGGCTGCTAAAGGCACAGTTTAGCTCTCTGGATTTATCTGATGCTGCCCTGTAGTATGACCCTGGTGCATGATCAAAAATACTGTCAGTGTGTACAAAGTTACACAATATCATACTTAGAAAATGGTTTCAGTGGGGGGACTGGGTCAGACAAGGAGATAGTGGTAGAGCTAGCTGCAGGGGATGACCATGCCAGATGGAGGTGGCTACAGTATGCCATGCTACTTACAAGGAGGGAGTGGCTGGCACATAGCTTCAGAACATAGTAGACAAGAGTAAGGCAAATGCACTACAGTAAAAATAATACATGCAAAAACAACACCATGCTATGCACACCCATGCATAGGCTGGCTACTCTTTACATCAGGTATAAGCAACCCAAGTAACAATGTACAACATTAGTTATCATAATTTGCACAGGTGGAGGAGGGAGCATGGCAATGGATGTCTTCCACAAGGAAATGTATGAGTGCTGTGGATTTTGAAAGTAAAACATGTTTTTGTGTTTCATGGGAGTTCCTGTTGGGGGGAGCTTTAATGTGAAACTCTTTGAGAAGGGCCAGTGTCAATAGAAGTATGTGATTTACTGGTGACTGTTGTGGTGTGAGTGTGGGTGGGTCTACCAGGACACAGCCTCATCAGTGGTTGCAGCACTGAACGTGGATCTACTGAACAGGTCCACGGCATACATGGCAGAGGGTTTAGTATTCTGTCATGTCCACATGAGAGACGGCTCTGCCAGGAGTTTCAGTGGATGTACCACAACCCTGGCTAGATGCTAGCATGTTGAATGAGCATGAACAAAGTCTGCTATGAGATGTGCCTCTCTAGCAAATACCATGTCCACAGAAATTTTCTCTCATAGATGAAAACACCTCCACAACAGATGAGCTGTGGAAGAACTGGCACTGTGGGAGTAGGATCTTGGTCATCTATAGCCATGTTGGCTGCCAACTGTAGATGTAACACTGGACTGTCTTCATGGATGACCACTCACCCCTGGCAGATGAACCAGAGAAGTCATTGCACATTACAGTTTGAACATGAGCCTATCCAAGCAATCACACATACAGAAAATACACTCCCCTAGATCATCACTCACTCCACGCATCACTCTATCTCCACCATGGTTGTGGTGGTACAAGTCTATGGTTTCATGATGGCCCTGCACAATGCTGGTTTGTGGTGACAGACACACCAACCTCAGTGGGACAGCAGTGTCCATGTATCCCACGAGCTACATTACCCATCCATCTGTGGGGATCTTTCTGCCCCTGGGTGCCAGGAGCAGATTCTGATATCTGCCTACAAGGGGACAGCCCACTTTCTTGATTGATTTTGACCACATTACCTGACCTTCTTGTGAGGTGTGAGTAGTTGGGAATCTATAGGGATGCAGTCAGTCTATACTGTCTGTGCTAGGGATGCGTGGTCATATTTGCTGTTTCCAGCCACACTCTGCACTTCCTGACAGTGTCAGCTCATCCCTACCAGCATCACCTGAGGCTACAAATCCTCCACTATCAGGAGGGGCAGTTGCACAGTGCTGATGTCAGATAAAGAATAATCTGTGTATACACACACTAAGGCACAAAATATCCAGTGTAAGTATAATCCAGCACCAGAATTATAGATGCAGCTGAGATTTACAAATATTAACATGATAACAAGTAGTACTTTAAATGTATACCTTATTTAAATGGTTGAGGAGGGTGCATTCCTGTTGTACCTATAAATTATAAATCAGACAACTTTAAGAAATATGACATTGACTAAGGGGTGCAGAGGGCTTACAAGATCTATAGCATCACCTGCTGATTATCTCTGGTCCAGTCAAGCTCAGTCCCAACACCCAGGAGTGCACTGTGGGACTCTGATAAGGTGCCACAATCTCTGAGTGAAGCCAGGAACTCCACTGTCTCCATGAGAGGTGGTACACTCAGTGGCCAGCACCCGTTGCCCTATTCTCCCATACCAGGGGTTGAGCTGTTTGCCAGACAGCATGTATGAAGTCAGTTATCCTGCAGCATACAATTTCATAACTGCAGTCATGGTCACAAACCACAATGATGTCTGCCACAACATTATTCCGTCACAGTCCCCATAGACCTGGTCAGCAATCATCCATGTAGACAGATGGCTTTGAGTATCCTGTCAGCATCAGAGAACTTTGGCTTAGATGAAGATATCTGGTAGAAATCCCAGAGAGAGCAGTCTGCTTCCTCAGTCCCTATTTTAGGAATTGTTCTGTAGACATAGAAAAGGTGTGAATTATTAGTTTTGTTTCTGCATGTCCTTACCAAATCCATGCACCGCTACCACATACTTGGACTCTTTGGTCATAGATCATACTGTTTATGTGCCTGAGAGTTATGTATATATAGCCATACTCTTTAATTAAAGTCAGGCACATCAGTTTACTGAGCAAATTTCCCCCACAAAACATTACCCATACCTCTGAAAGTATTTAAGGTGACATGACTGTTTTTCTGAGGGTTAAAATATTTTTGCAACTGACATATGTATAATGTATACAACAGACCCAAACATAAGCTAATGGGTGTGCCTCACTTGATGCTTAACAAGCCCAAAAATTGCTTTACCCTTGCAATCCCCTCTCAATATACCTTCACAGCACACATGTTGACAAATCTTTCCTTTATTATGTCCGCAATTTAAAGAACAGTGAAAAGCAGAAGTACTTGAAAAGACAAATATGCACAAAGTTCCACTTATCTTATAAAAGCAGAGCTTTAGTTTTACTTGATCAACTAACTATTCAGTCATTCAGCTTTCTCATCTTCCAAACTTACACACATACATACATACATACACATATTTCAGATACAAGCAATAATCTCCTTTTAGTCTGCCAAAACACCAAAACAGTCATTCCCATAATGTGTCCAAATAGTTTTTAAAAATATCTAAACTAATGTTTGCTTTAATTTAGTTTGGTAATCTATTCCGTGAATCAGCCACTCTCTCTCAGGGAACCAATTAGAAAAACTCTTCCTCAAATATAATTTCCTACGTAGGTTGTGTGATTATTCTCTACTACTCTTTGATAACCCCAAACATTCCCAGAGGCAGTTGTCTATAAATGTCCTATATACCAACATATTGTGTCCTCTTAAATATCTACACAAGACACTGTAGAAGTTCAGATATTTTCATCTTTCTTAAACAATAAATTTTCACATTAATGGATGCCCTTGGTGTACCTCGTTCCAATTTGCTCATGCTTGTTTTCTTATCAAGCTTCTATTTTGTTATTCTGTACTCTAGTTTGGGTCTAATGTGACTTACAAACAATGATGTCATAATTTTTAATTTCCTAGACTTTATACATCTTTTTATTAGCCTATTATTTTATAAATATCATTAGCCAATTGGTTTACTGTATATGACTAGAAAAATTCAAAGTTGGATCTACCCATATACTCAGGTTTTAAATGAATCTATAGTTTCAAGCACTGTGTGCTTTATTAAATATTCACCATAAAATCTGTCTCCCAAATCTTTTATGCTTTGTTTTTGATGAATCTATCAGTATATTATTATCCTGTGCCCAAATGGCCACTTTAGTCAAGTTCTTTTGCAGGCATACCATGTCTGCAATGAATCTAATCAGTTTCTCATTTTCAAGTCATCTACATACAGACTGGAGAACACCTCAGATGAAAATATAGAGTTAAAAGATACAGACTAAACAAATATAGGACTAGGACAGAGCCCTGTAGGACACCTTGACTGTAACCTTGAATTTCATCTGTTCTGTGCTGTAGAATGCTTGCCATGTCCTGTCTGTAAGCCATGCAAATAAGCATCTCATCAAAATTGCATCAATATTTAGTTGTTCCAATTTATTGATCCGTGTTTTGTGTATTATCCTATCAGAGGCTGAAGTTAACTCTGTATAACCTACATCATAGCACAATTTCTTTAGTTATCAAAGAGTTATTATATATTATAGAACATCATGTTACAGGTGGTTATAGATTTATTTTCAATATATACATGTTGATATGATTTCAAGTCCAAACCATTCCAGTTCTGATAACAATTTATCCAAAATAATATTCTCTATTATTTTTCCACAACAAGAAAGCAAACCTATGGTTCTATATGTTTCTGGGTTTGCTCTATTCTTTTTTCCTTTAAAGATGGTATTCTTCTGTGCATACCACCAATCTTGAGGAATTTCCCCATACTTAAATGACGTAATGAATAACAGATATAATTGTACTGTAAGTTCATGTTGATGTTCTCGGGTCATTATTACTAATTCCTTCTCCTCCTTTTGCTTGGCTTGGGTCCAGTCTGCATAGTTTATTTTCAACACAATCTAATTTAATGTCAGTATCTGATGTTATCTGGATGTTACTAGGACAAATTATCACCCCCTTTATGAAGCTAAACTGTTATGCATAAGATTTTGTAAATATTGCTATAATATGATATATATGACAATAAGTTTAGAATCAGCATGCAGTTTATGACTTTGTATGTCTTTACTCCTAACACATCTTATATGTTTATAAAATGTTTTCCTATTATGTTCAATATTGTTATATAAATTTTCTACAATTTTTTCTTAATCTTGGCTCACACTATATTTAATTTGTCTGACCTGTTTGTTCATTTCAGTTTTCGAGCTTATAGTTTGACTTAATTTCCATTTGTAATATTTTTTTATCATGTTAAGTATCATGTCCTTATGAAAATATATGCTCCTGATTATGTGTACTTAGATTCCAATGTTAAACTTTTTTATTATTTATTTATTTATCTATTTGTTTGTTTGCATTTAGACAATTTCCCTTTCAAAACATGTCACATTCCTTTTGCAGTTTTCTCACTTTATACATCAGTCCAACTAATTTTACAAAGGGTATGCTTTACTTCTAGACAATCTGTTATTTATTTATTTATTTGCCATTGGCTAACCAGGATAGTCCGACTGGGTCACAAGACCCATTTTCAGCAGAGGCCCTGGGAGAAAAGTTCCACAATTTAAAAAAATTACAAGACTTAACAAGCAAACTACAATATATAAGTATACAGTGAGTACATTGCTAGTTTAACTGCGAGAACACTTTACACAAAGACTTATAAGCAAAATTAGTAGACATAAGTATACAGTGAATACATTACATGTTTATCTTGATAACACTACACACAAAATATTAAATCTGACAAGATGTTTACAGATTTAACAAGACTTTTAACATGATAGAGTGTCACTGCCTCAGTGATAGCATATTTGCACAATACTATTCTTCATGTTTGATTTGGAAGAATAATTGTGCTGTTTAGATTAGTTCATAAGGAGGTAGAAAGATAAGAATAGTATGGTACATTTTTTCCTGTCTTGACAGCGCTTAATGGTAGTGGACATGTTAATCTAATTGAAGGAGGTATAGGAGGGCAGATTGTGAATTAGCCTAGGTTATGCATGTGCATAGCCATGATTTATTTAGGTGTTCTTTTAGGAAGACTTTAAACAGAGGTAGGCTAGGAGTTAGCCTAATGTTGGGAGGGAGGGTGTTCCAAGATTTAGTAAAAGAGTGTGAGTATAGAGGTTTTCCTGCATTTCTAGAAGGTTTGTAGATTTCAAGGAGGTCTTTATCTTCAGATCTGAGGGGTCTGTTTGGTTTATAATGTTGTATTAAGTCTTCTAGAGCTGGACAGGCAGTGGGCCTATAAAATAGGTTGTGTGCAGTAATTCGGTGTGTAGATGAAAGCTGTTGTGTTAATTCTAACCAGTTTAATTCTTTGTGTGATGTGCAGTGATGTATACGGTAGTTGGAGCTGGCTCTGAGCTTTGCAACTTTGTTGTAGCATTGCTCTAATTTAGTTTTGGTGGAGTTCCACAGATTAGTTACTATACAGGAACCATAGGGAAGTGATGAGATCAGGAAGGTTTTAGCCAGGGTAGGTTTGGTTATAGTGGTAAGGAATTCTCTGTTTCTGTAGAGTATTCCTAGTTTTTTATGCTTTTGTTGATATTTTGTTGAGTATGAGGTTCAAGGTTGAGTTCATTATCAATTATAATACCAAGTAGTTTAATTTCTTGAACAATGTCTAAGATGGGATTGTTGGCTGCATAAATATTTAGTTGGCCTGGGTTGAAGGTGGTATTTTTTGGGTATGGAATATCATAAGTTTGTTTTTTGGGGGGTTTAGAAAGAGTTGGAACTCTGTAAACCATGATTCAATTGCTGAAAATGATTATTGGGTTTTTATTAGCAGTTTAGGGAGGGTAAGGGAGGTTCAGATTAAGGTTGAGTCATCTGCGTACTGTATTAATGTTCCTGGAGAAGCGGAGGTGTATAGGTTATTGGTGAATATGTTAAATAGGAAGGGTCCTAAGATAGAGCCTTGGGGTACTCCTGTGGGGCTTAGCAGGAAGGGGAAGAGTTGGTTTGATCATTTAACTACTTGTTTCCTATCATTGAGGTAACTTTGGAACCACTGGAGTGTGGAGGAAGAACAACCTAGGTTGGATAGTCTATTAAGTAGTAAAGTGTGTGAAACAATATTGAATACTTTTGACAGGTATAGGAGTATTGCTGCTACTAGGTGACCTTTGTCTCTGGCTTTGTTAATGGTGTTTGCAAAGGACAGTAGTGCTGTGGATGTGCTGTGATTTGGCCTGAAGCCATGTTGAGTGTGAGAGAGCAGGTTGTTTTGGAGTGGATATTTCATGATTTGTTGGTGAATACATCTTTCCATGATTTTGGATAGTTGGGATAATATTGATATTGAGTGGAAATCAGAGATTTCTGTGGATTGTCCTCCTTTATGAATAGGTGTTATGTGAGATAGTTTCCATATCGTAGGGACTGTGGCTTCAGAGAGTGACCTGTTTATTCGGATGCAGACTGGATATGCAATTGAGTCGGTGTCGAGTTTTAGGTATTGGGGTAGGAGATTGTCTGCTGATGTGGAGCAGGGTTTGAGCTTGAGTAGTAGGTTGTTATGTGAGAGGTGGGTATCGGATGTAAAGTGAAAGTATTGTTGGTGCTACTTTGTTGATTGATCTTTTGGTGGGGGTATTAAGGAATTGTTGTTGGTGTGTAGGTTTAGTTGTGAGTTACCTGAGTTTGTAGAGCTGGGTAGGTCTGCTATGGATTTTACGAAATGTTTGTTAAATTTTTCAGCAATTTGTGAATTGTGAATAAGTGAAGGGGAGTGGTCTTTGTTCGAGCCTGGGTTGATTAGGGTAGGTTATAGAGTGCCAATATTTTGGGGGGGTATTAATATTCTGTTCCATAATTTTGAGGGGTGTTAAACTTCTGTGCACTGGTTAAGATTTCAGTCTGGCAGAATTATCTAGAAATCATTTAACCATTGTAAACTCATGTCACATCAATGGTGGTAAAACTTGATATGAAGTGACAGTCATTTCCTTAGGAGGACAAACAATGTCCAGTATGTTACGTTCTGCTATTTTTTTATTTTTATTTTTTTAACATCTGCAGCAATTGTTGTTCCTGAACATATTTTGTAAATAATTTCCTTACTAATGTTGTTGAATCGATACTATTCCAGTCTGTTTCTAGTAAACTTAAGTCCCCAGCCACTATTATTCTCCTTCCCATGTTTCATGCAAGACATTTATGAATTCCTCTAGGAGTCAGATTCCAAAAGAGTTTCTTTCAGTTGTAGGTCTGTCCTGATTCTGAACGACTTGCTATCAGTATAAGTGACTTACTTCAGTGTATGACCCATCTATAAACAGGTTTACACCAGCAGCCAGATTTTGAAACACCTGCTTGCAGCCTTACTCTCACTGTAAGTGGTACTGAATGTTCTTTGTTTTGAGAAGTTGATGGCAAATGTATATGAATGGGACTATTTACATGTCCAAGCAGATCTAATATGCCTCTGCCCCATTCTGAAACAATATCATATCTACAACATTCAGTGGACTGAACAAAGTAAACAGGTACAACAAAATACACAAGCCAACACATCTGTGTAGAGAAATATCCATCCAGAAGTCCAAGACTCAATCCAAAGAGTAGCCCAATCATCTTAAAACACTTTATCTCTTCTATCTTTCTTCCAGACTCTTGAGGGAACCATTACCTCACCTACAAAACCTCAAAGGATTCAGTCTTATGCAATCTTCTACACATCCACAAAATAAACAATACCATAAACACCTGCTCAAAGGAACTAAACTTCCACCGTTGAATAAATAAGACTTGGACCAGTCTTCCGTCAGATGGATAGGAGGGTAGCTCCCTGCTCTTCTTTAAGTGCAGCCTGGATTAATGGATGGGAGACTATAAATGTGCTCCTTATCTGGCTTGTCAAACCATTATTGAAAAAGGGATGAAATTAGGTAGCAGTCATTCAAGTCATTAGGCACTGATGAACTGGTATGTTGGGGCTGCACTAAGCTACAAATGATCTACCTGATCAACAGCCAGGTATGACCCTATGAACTGTCAATGTCAGTTCAAAGACTGCTGCATCTTGGAATAAAGTATTCCATGTAAAAGCTGTGCTGAATATGCTCCTAGGAAAGTTGTCAAGTTGGCTTAAAGTGATGCATAAAGCTTGACAACAAAAGAGAATTTGTAACTGCAGTATTATCATGTCCACAGGCGGCAAAAAGACAGACATATAGACAGATAGGCAACATAAAAGTGTGCAGGAAACAAAGAGCGATGCTTTTCTGTGGGGGGTGGGGGGGTAGGTTCCCTTTTTTAATATCCAACAAAGGTAGATGGATAAGGATGGAATGAAAAGATGAGTGAGAAAGGGCAAAGGTCAGAGTGGAGGAGCAGACAGTCACATATAGAACAGCAAAGACAAAGAAGAGTAAAGTTGCCACTATGATGGTGAAGCATGGAAAGGAGAGAGACACAAACACTGGCCATACAAACGGAATGGGAGGAATTGGATAATGTACAGGGTATGGGGCATGACAAAAGAGGAAGAGGTTACACCAATTTGTGGAAAGCATGGAGTATGATAAGTAGTGTGTCATCTGCCCCTCAGGACTAGAAAAACATTAGTGTGAGCCATAAGCCGATGATGGATCAGACTGGCTTGAGCTATGGACCACACCTTTCCGTGGTGGCTAAATGAATGGGGGGCTGGCAAAGAAAATGGATCAGCAATTGATTCGAGGATGCTCTCTATCTAGACCCTACACCTGTTCACTAATTTCTCCACTGCAGCTTTCACCACCTGCTCTAGCTGTTGCTGAGCCACCTCAGGCAATGGTGTTGGGTTACCTATCCATGAGTGGCCAGAACTATATATGTATATATATATATATATATATATATATATATATATATATATATATATATGTATGTAAAACACCTGGAGCCACAGAAAGGATACACAAGAAGAAGAAGAAGTTTGGTAAATGTAACTCTATCCTGAGAATGAAGTGAATACATGTGATACTAAGGTCATCACTTGTGAGTCAAATTAATCATGGATGTCGTTTCCTCACCCAGTGTTTCAAGGGGATTTTGTTGTCATAGTCTAGCACTATACCTGGTTTTCCTTTGGGGCTATTTGACCTCTGCTCCAAAGGCTGGGTGGAACTTCTATCCAGAATATCTGTACACCATGTCCTCATTAGATGATAAGCAAAACATAATTTTGAGTTCACCAGACAAGGCAACATTTTTGTTATTGCATGTATAGTGAGGCCTACCCTCCGTCTACCAACAAAGACAGTGAACTTCCATGTGTATTAGAACTAAGACACAATCAAATCCTTGGAAGCAGAATATCATTCTTGATTCTATTTTATATACAATTATCATATTAGAACTCACTGAATTTTTTTTTTATTTTGAACTAACTTAGGGTAAATAACATCTAGCCTTTTATAAACAGCAAGCAAATCCTGAACATCAGCTACAGACCACAGTGCCATATGTATGTCTCATTAGCTGTATGACAGGGAGTAGTTAAGTGCATATCCCATGTGCATATGTTAACTGCCCTTCTTAGGACTGTGGTCCTGACACAAATGGGTTCACAAGGAGAGGCAGGCTAGCAAGTACGGTAGGTGCACGGGCCAGACAAACTGTAGCATACATAAACAAAGAAAGCCAGCACCTTGGTAGCATGAATCATGAAGATTTATTAGAACCAGACCGGTTTCAGCATAAAGCTTTCATCAGTGGTACATCTCAAATAGCAGTAATAACCCTGCAATAAAAAAAATCTAATTAGGTATCCATGACATAATTTCCTGCCCAAAACAAAATTATTCTGATACCAAATAATAGGCACAAAAAACAATGTGGAACCAAATAAAAATCCATACGGAATAACTATTTTATTCCCCTATATGCTTTTCATTAATATTTTAATATACTGTTTTTTGTTCTCTGTTTAAGAACTGTTGTGCTCTTCATGTAAACCACAAAGTACTGAATCATACCTAATGGTATCCAACTCATGATAGGAAGGGAAAAAGTTACAATTTATCATTTAATCCAGGTGGGAATAGTCCACCCAATTTTACAATCCATTTACTTTCCTTCATGTTTAATATATTATGCCACCCTGTTTTAAGGATTCTACCAACAGATAAGGATGGGGCGGTGGTGGGCATGGACTCCAGTTACTACTGGGCTGAGGGAAGTAGACAATTGTCCAACCCTCAGCATTATATGAACATGCCCACTGACCCAACTCCAAACTTTAAAAAAGAAATTGACAATTTTTTGCAGGAAGCTGTTGAGGAGGGAATTATCAGTGTTAAAAACAAACTACAATTAATGGTCAATGATCCAGATAAACAATATCTATACTTACTGCCCAAAATTCACAAATCTATGAATACACCACCAGGTAGGCCTATTGTTTCGGGCATAGGCTCCCTCATGGAGCCATTGTCGGCATTTTTGACAGAATACTTGAAACCGCTTTTGCCATATGTCAGAGCCAGATTAAAGGATACGACAGAATTTTTACAAATTGTATCTGAGCCTCAATTGGAACCTCATTGGCTGATGTGTACCCTGGATGTTAAATCACTCTATGCCAGCATTCCACATTGGGCTGGACTAACAGCATTAGAATTTTGGCTAAACAAGATTAACTTCTATAGCCCAGGTTTTAACACATTGCTCATTTGTATGGCCGAGCATGTCCTTACCAAAAATCTCTTCTATTTTCAACATGAGTGCTACTGGCAAATTCAAGGCACAGCAATGGGGGCATCTTTTGCCCCAATATATGCTGATTTATATATGGGATATGTAGAGGAGCACATCATATACAATGAACTATACAATCTGTATTTGCCGGAGATTGACATAAGGAGATGATTTTTGGATGACTGTTGGCTTGTATGGAAAGGGGGCAGTGAATATGTGGAGGAATTCATTGAATAACTCAATGGAAATAAATGGGGGACTGAATTTACAGTAAGTCATCACATAAATGAGATTCACTTTCTGGATGTTCATCTGCAGCGTCAAGCAGACAACATGTTACGGACCACTGTTTACCGAAAATATCCACAATACAACAGCCTGTTACATGCCATCAGTCTCCACCCCAAACATGCCATTAATAACATTCCAAAATCCCAGTTTTTGCATTTGAAGAGAATTTGCTCTTCACAGCAGGATCTTACACAATCCCATCATGATTTAGCTAACAGATTTCTGGCTAGGGGATATGGCAAACAGAATGTTAACTTGGCTATGCAATGGGCTAAAAACCAATCCAGGAATACTTTATTAGAATATAAACATCATCCTAGGAAGGATAACAAGGACACCTTGAGAATGGTCACCACATTAGGTAGAAACACAGCACATCTTGTCGATGTTATTGACAAACATTGGAACAATTTGAAGACCAATGACCAATGAACAATTGGATAACCTTTTGGGGGACAAATGCCTATTTTCTTACAGGCAGGGAAAAACTTTAGGTTCCCATTTTTCTCACTACAAAAAGATCATGCATCAGGATGCAACTTATCACCAAACAACACTAACAGGGGAGAAATTGGTTGGTTCTTACCCTTGCGGACATTGCACCTTCTGCAAACATGTTTTCAAAATGAAGACCTTTACCTGCAAAAACACTGGACATGTGTACAACATTAACTGCTTCGTCAACTGTGGAACGGATTGGGTCATATATTTGGCCACTTGCACTTGTCAAGCTTTCTATGTGGGCCAATCTTCTAGAAAATTTAGATTTTGAATGTCAGAACATTTAGGAGATATTAGAAATGCCAGAGCCACCAATGCTCTTTGCAGACATTCACTGATTCACCATACTGCAAAATGTACTTTTACAGTCATTGACAAAATATCAGGCAATAGATCCTTTAAAGCAGGTTGGCATAATATATTAAACATGAAGGAAAGGAAATGGATTGTAAAATTGGATGGTCTATTCCCACCTGGATTAAATGGTAAATTGTAACTTTTTCCCTTCCTATCATGAGTTGGATACCATTAGGTATGATTCAGTACTTTGTGGTTTACATGAAGAGCACAACAGTTCTTAAACAGAGAACAAAAAACAGTATATTAAAATATTAATGAAAAGCATAAAGGGGAATAAAATAGTTATTCCACATGGATTTTTATTTGGTTCCACATTGTTTTTTGTGCCTATTATTTGGTATCAGAATAATTTTGTTTTGGACAGGAAATTATGTCATGGATATCTAATTAGATTAAATATTTATTGCAGGGTTATTACTGCTATTTGAGATGTACCACTGATGAAAGCTTTATGCTGAAACCGGTCTGGTTCTAATAAATCTTCATGCTTCATGCTTCCAAGGTGCTGGCTTTCTTTGTTTATGTATGCTACATATGGGTTCACACCAGATAATGTATAGGGACGTTGAGACTGTGCAGTATAACAGCACCCCATAACATGTTCCTGCAGAAACCCATACTACATGCAGTGGGCATGTTACATTAAGTTCTAACATGACTTCTACCTGACATTGGAGCACCATACAGTAGACTAAACCAGTTTGCTATGCTAGTCTCTAAAACAGTGCCCCAAACATAAAACAAAAGAAAATAAAAGAAATAAAAATACACTGCAATCAACTTTCAGTACAATTTGGGGCATTGCGGCCTAACTTCCAGTTTCATAAACAGAAAGCACCAGGGTTGTAGCATTGCAGTTCATCATATCAATACCTGCACTTGTTCAATAACCTGGTGTTAATACTTATCTTCAGACAGATACAGAATAAAAGACCTGGTTACTTATGTGGACAAATTTTTCTCACTTGGTCATCATGTTTCAGTCATAGTCAGGAAATCCTTCAGTGTTTCTATCCGGTCCAGTTAATTTCCAAAGTTATATGTTCAAGATCTAAAGATGTCATATTATCACCGTACTTTTCCCTTATAAGGTGCATCATAAATATACAATGACTTCTTTAGTATGAACAAGTTCAAGCATATCACTCAACTGGAAAGGCGCCAATAATTTTTAATCAAGAAAATTAAAGGCCTTAAATTATTCAGCTATGCAGATTAACACAGCCTTATTTATATTCAGTAGCCCTACTAGCTGCTCCAAGGTGACCTGCAATTTGTTTTTGAGACATGAAAGACCCAGTCCTGTTTCCCATTCTATTTCTTCATGAAATCAGTGTATCTACAAACACTCATACTAAGGATCAAAATCTACGCCGACAAATAAGGAAGACTTCTTGAAGGGATAGGTCACCAAAGAAACAGAAAAAAGTTGTGCAGTGGAATCCCATTGTATCCAGAAAAACAGTGCCAAGAATTTAATTAAAATAATACACTTTAATGTACTTTTACGTAATAATACAAATTGTCAAATTGTTAAGCACTTTTGTCCCTTCTGCTACAGGGACTTCACCTTTCTACAGTTTCTTCTCTTCTTCCTTCTCCTACTATTGTTTCATTTTTATTTTATGTTGTAACTACTAAACTCCAATACTGTACAGTTTTTACTTTGATTACTTGTAACTTTTTGGTACCAGAATCAGACAACTATTTAGGGTTACAAGTTTCAGGTTTATGATAATTTTTTAACTAGACAACGGCTTAAAAAGGCCCATATGGTCCATTTTGCGCATCAGCTCAAAATAAACAAATAAATAAAATATAAGTTCTTTCTGTGGGCAATGTGATTCTTATACTGCTTAGGGGTTTATCCAGTGCAGTGTCACAATTATTTTATTTAACTCTAGAAGAGAAAACTTTCTCTGAAGACTGAAACATCTGCTGTGTTCAACAATTTCTCTGCAACCTACATGAGATCAGTTCATAACCACAGACATGGTCTGCGTCATAGCTAGCAGTAATCAGTGTTTAACTGACAAGTCAACAAGCCTTGGATTAGATAACCATGACTCTATACTATGTATCAGGTCTGAAAATGAGATTCCACGCTAATGAGTAGAATGTCATCTCCCTTCTTGATCCATTTTATGGTCACATTTTCTTAATTTTACTAATGAAATATTGAACAATAAACTGTTTTGATGCTAAGGAATTCATTATTTTATAATACTGAAACAGAAGCTTTCATGACTGTAAAGTTAACAAAAGTTATCAGAAAACTGAATTATAACAGCACCGAGTTTTCTGCCACTCACCACTGTTGTATGCTGGGATATCTAATCACCTTAGTGAAGGGTTTAAACCCATCTTTGATTTACAAGACAATAATGGTGCTTCCAGTAATACCAGTGAAACTCTGTCCATCACTGTCCAAAATATGCTGGAGGGACAGATATGTGTATTAGTGATTACCCCCTTCTCTGGAACAGGTTCCATGTTTACATGAAGCAGAGCCCTTCCCTGTCCCTCTTTAAATGCAATTTGAATTAATGGATGGGGAATCATAAATTCACCCCTGGAGTGGCACCTGTGTACGTTATGGACAGGGGCAGTCTGTAAAATGCCCAAAGGCATAGGCACAAACATAAGCCATCTGAGTTAATCCAGGTAATAATGGCTAGGTTCGTAAGGGATCTTGAGCTGTTAGCCTAGTTTGTGTCTTTCGGCTTTTCCCAGTTAGGGGTCGCCACAGCAGAACTCCGGTCCGCTAATGATTGGCAGTTGATTTTTACATACTGGCTTGCCAGGCCTGATGCACAACCTTCAACGAAGGTACACCCATTCACGCATGTCTCCACGCAGAAGACGCTCTAGCTGAGAATCGAACCGGACAGCGTCTTACTGTGAGGCGACAATGCTACCACAGCACCATCACCGCTGTTAGCCTAGTAATCTCATATAAACCTGTGTTAGCTTCATTTGGCCATTCGGCTGTACATAAACAATTTTTATAAGACTTCAAAGAAAAAATTATATTCCAAAGATTATGCATACACTATAATGACTTAATTTCTTATTGCAGGATAATTCTTACTTTTTACAAATCATGTTTATTTCTGCAGAGCTGTAAATGATTAACAACTTAGAGATTTACTAATCATTTAAATATTGTTTCAGTGTACTGCACTAGAATAGAACATTTCTCAGAGTTCTAAAAAAGTGCATAGTTTGGTAATAGTTATACATGTTATTATTAGTTATATGTTTGACTTTTTCTTTACAGAGTGTTCTGCACAAGACTGTCACGGAGATTCATTAACAAGCATGTATACTCCACACTAAGCCTATGCTTTTTCTGTTTTTGTTTGTTTGTTTTTTTGGTGTTAGCATGATGACTAGTAGTGTTTATTGAGTATGCAAGCTGCAATACATTCAGCAGCACCTATTTGCAGCCAACACAAGTGTTTGTGGCCATGAAGAGGTGCACGGAGGCTCATGCACACCATATAAACAACAGGCTGTGCATAAATGCATACCCAGTAAGTGAGCACATGTGGATACCATAATACAAGGCAAGTACAACTTAAAAGAAAAAATTAAGAGGCAGGGGTAGCTAAACAAGGCAAGTGCACTCAGCTATAAGTAGATTAGTGCACACCTGGTCGATAGCCAACTGGCTCACCCAACAGGACCCAGGAAGTTAGAATTGGGGAGTCCGCCTCTACAAAGAGGCCAATCACAAGTGGAGTCCTTCAGGGATCACTCCTTGGACCTCTCCTTTTTGGCAATTACTTCTCTGAAGTCAAGGCCACTGCCAATGGTCTCTGGCTAAGTTTGCAGATGATTGCAAATTAGGAGCTGGCATTGAATCCCCCACTGACACAAATGTTCTCCAGGAGGAGCTGACACAGACAAACAATTGATGTCAAAACCATGGATTAAAACTAAATGCCAAGAAATGCATAATAGTATCCTTTGGGAAGTCATCCACCTCTGATAGCTCTGGTAGCTGTCATATTGACAATACACCCCTTAGAGCTGACCCAGTAGTCAGGTACTTAGGGACACACATAGATCATAATCTAGCCTTTGACCATCATGTGTCTACAGTAGTGAGGAAATAATAAACAAAGGTATGCATCTAAGCCCAAGAAAGTCCTTGTTCCACTGTATTCAGCATTCATCAGACCTATTATTGAGTACAATGCCCCCTTTGGTATGTACCTAACCAAGCATATCCAACAATTAAAACATCTACAGAGGTTCATCACTAAAAGAATACAGGGTATAAGTAAAATGTCCTTTGCAGACCGCCTCAAGGTCCTATCCCTGTATTCTGTCTCTTACAGGCTTTTGAGGGGAGAGCTATGCCTGGCATACAGGCCATTGTCAGATCCCACTCTGATGGACCTCCTACATATCCACAAAACAAACAGCACCAAAATTATCCATTCTAAAGACTTAAACCTTGCCTGTGATATAAATTGGACCTGATGGAGAGACAGGTATGTATCCCAGAAATGACCCCGTCTATGGAACATGTGAAGCAGAGTTCTCCCCCCCAACCCAATTCAAGTACAACTTGGACAGCTGGATGGGGAACAGGAAATTCATTCCTGGTTTGGCACCAGTAATGGACACAGGCAACAGGTTCATCTCCCAGGACCCTGCATGTAAATGCTTCCTCTCCCAAATACCTGCTTACACTCATCAAGGGTATCAGAACTTGTCAGAGATTTGAGATGCATGGCTAGGCATAAAAAGGCCCTTGTGGTTGTTAGCCTAGTAAACACCTGTGACCCTATGACTCTATGCTGCATATCAGATGTGTATCCATGCAGTTATCTGCTGTGACCAACAGTATGCTGTATTCCCCATCTATCATATAAAAACAAAAATAAATGAATATTACAGCTGCAGTGTCATGCTCTTCAGAAATGCAGTCATTGTGCCATTCGCTGTCACTTGTAACAATAGACAGGGTATTGTTAAATGTTAACATGTATTAGCTAACACGTTTCATATCTTAATGAAAAATATGTACAGCAGTAGAAATACACTCATAAAACCTATATGTAATTTTGCACTATATGCCTTCTGTAGCGTGCTCATTAATAATTATGTTACTCATAGGAGTATACTGACAATGGCTATGTACGCCTGGGTGGCAAGTGCACAGAATAACTCTACAACTGTAGTATATAATGTGGGAGTGCTCCAACATGATAAATGTCATCACATGATTGATGTTAGAACATATACGCAGGTTAAAGGATTGTAAGGCTGCCACCACATTATGTGTATGAAAGAAACAATACTGATGTTTGTTAGTCCAGTGTACACTCCTGTGACAATGTGAAAATAATTGCTATCAAGCCCCACATTGTGACCAACACAAAGACATGAATGCATAAATGTTTGTATGATGTTATGCAATACAGAGCATTGTTATTGGTGAAATAAATAATGGCTGTGACCATTCACTGACATACTGATGTCATTTGAATCCTGCTAGACTCAAACCCATACCAAGGGTAGATCTCAGGGCAATGTGTAATAATCATTTACACCACAGAAACAACATTATCTAATAGGTGCTGAAGAACACACTTGAAGAGATGACATCACTATCCTAATATAATGATTAAGGGTCAGCTAACCTGGAGCATGACACCTAAAATATGTGTCCCTCTCGCTCTCTCGCTGTGCCATATAGACAATGTTTGCCTCAGCCACTTCTGTCTATGACAATTGTCTGACAGACAGATGTTTCCATATTTATACACCCGACAATCCTACTACATGCTACAGAGCTGTGTATTAACTGCATCTGCATAGTAATGAAGGTTGTCACAAGTGACGCACATCAATATGTGAAGTGAGAAAAGGCTTTTGATGTCCATTTATCCAATGTAAATCTGAGAGATGAAAAGGAGGTTGCTTTGTTAATATTCATACAGCTGTAAATAGCCTGATATCTCTTCAAACCACAGTCTATCTGCATACATATGCTGTAAATATTAATATTAATTGCTTGTACCACAGGAACACTATCAGCAAAGCTATTTTGACTAATTTAATACCTCCAAAGTGTTGCAAGGGGTATGCCCAGCATAAAACTGGATAGAAATACATTGCTGCAATGTTGCATATGTCACATCATTACACTTACATAATGTTGTCCTTTGCTGGAATCGAACAGATGCCTATACAACTCCACAAGCTAATGAAATGTGTCTCAACCACAGGCTCCACAGGTGAAGACTAACCACAAGCATGAGACAAAGCATATGCTGAGTCATGACTTCAGTGCCTTGTTTAGCAAACTAGTTCTGTGAACAAAAAACTGATGGAGAGGTCACTTCCATTGCAGCTGTAGACACTACAAGTGTGATGAATGTCATTCATGCACAGTGGTATAGTGACACACACTGATAAAATACATTCACCGTGGGTTACAAACACCTCACTATGTGACCACACAAGCTACATGATAATGTGCAGGCTGAACATGTCACAGGAGAAGTAAGACAACTGTGAGACAGAAGACATTACAACATCTTATAGCTGTCAGGCATATGTATGCCTGTTATCTGGTTACAAGAGTGATGCAGTCTTTCTTGTTGTCCTAAAATATTGTATGATGCTATGTGTACATCAACATACGTGTTGCATAACGCAGTCATCACTGAGACTGTAGAATCAGACTCACACACAATGCGTAGTTTCTCATGTATCTGAAATTGTGTCTAAGGCATGAAGTTCCAGAACAGTATCATTTCCTCACACAAGAGGAGAAGGCTTACTGGTATGTTTCAAAAAGATACATTGCAAATAACTGCATCATCAGTCTTCAACAAAGGAGTTGTCTGTGCTAAAGACAAATAGTACTGAAAAAGACATCTCCAGCTATACATGAATACATCTCACTAACTAAAGATCACAAAGTGCATGCAGAACATTGCATGAACCACAAGTGGCACATGATATGTTTGTTTACAACTGTGCTAGTGCACATTTGAATGCATGATATCAGCACTGCCTTAATAGGGTGATGTGTCTACTAGGACGAAATGAAAGTGGTAGGAGAGACCACTAATTCTGTAGTCTATATATACATCTATATCTGTCTATCTATCTATCTATATATATATATATATATATATATATATATATATATATATATATATATATATATTTATGTTTTTTTTTAATTGTAATGTAAGCCAGTTCTACACAACATGAGAGAGAGAGGAACACACACTGTCAGTGGTCATTCACTCTGGAGTAAAACCACCTACCTATCTAATTTCCTAGTCCACAAAACACAGTGCCACAGGAGAAGTCTGATTACAACTATGACATACAGCAGTTTTGAAAGCATTATCTTATCAGTGTATTGGCAAAAATGACTTACTCTTAGGGATACTATTAGTTGATAGGGGAGACCTCTCCCAGTATAATTATGTCTACTAAGTTGAAGTGTACACAATAGATCTTCTGATACAGCCAGCTTTATGAGACAGTACAGACAAATATACTCAGTTATACAGTCTAAGTAATGTTGGATACAAACCACCTTCCTAGCTGCACAATCTCAGACAACACATTATCAAAAGAAAACACTACAAAAAAGGCCAGATTACACCATTGAGAAACTGCACATTTGAAAGGATGAAATCCTTGTGCTGCATGGAATGTTTGTTGCCCCCAAAATGCAGCAGTGTACATATGTCTTATAAGTGGAAGCCTATAAAATGGATTTTCTGATGAAGGCAATTCAAAATGACAGTACAGAGACATATAAACAATCATGCAGTTCCAGATTCGAACTACCTACCTATCTAGTTACACAGTTTAAAGAGCACAGTATCAATTGCACATGCCACAGGCAAAAAGTGAAGTTGATAGTAAGAGTGTACTCTTGAAAGGATGACTTCATCGATGTTTTGCAGAGAAGATGCTTGTGGTAAAATAGGGAGAAAGTGATGGGGTAGCTCTTCTTCTTTCGGCTTTTCCTGGTTAGGGGTCGCCACAGCGGATCACCTGTCCACTTATGATTGGCAGTGGAGTTTTACAGTGTCGAGTTGCCAGCCTGGTGCCCAACCTTCCACAGAAGGCACACACACACCTAGGGCCAATTTAGAGTGAGCAATCCACCTACAGCATGTCTTTGGATGTGGGAGGAAACCGGAGCACCCAGAGGAAACCCACATGACCACAGGGAGGACATGCAGACAAGGCACCCCAGCCGAGGATCAAATCGGAGAACCTTTTGCTGTGAGGCGGCAATGCTAACTGCTGCACCACCGTGGCTGCCCATGGGGAAACTCTGTCCCATTATAAATATGTTTTGTAAGTGGAAGTCAACAGCTGATCATCTGATCCAGCCAAGTCAACCAGACAGTACAGACACATACACATAATATTTGTGCAGTGCTGGATTTAATCTACCTACCTATTTACACTTTCTAGAGAACACAATATCAATTGCACTTGCCATGGGAGAAATGCAACTTCTATGGTAATAGAGTGCACTCTTGAAAGGATAGACTCATCAGTGTATTGCAGAGAGGATGTTTGATGGGGCAGCTCTCCCCCTGGTTAAATGTTTCTCCTGACTGGCAGTGGACACTGCATATCTGTTGTTAACGCTATATGCACTTAACACTAGATACACACACACACGCACACACATGCACACATGCACACACACACACACACACACACACACACACACACACACACACACACACACACACACACACACACGCACACACACATACAGACACTCACTCACACACACACACACACACACACACACACACACACACACACACACACACACACACACACACACACACACACACACACACACACACACAAGTTCACCATCGCTGGAGTCTAACTACCTAGTTATTTAGTAATAGACATGTATGTGTTTTAATTACTAGACTTCAGGCAAAGCATGTAGTATTACGGTCTAAGGCAAAAACTCACCATTTTTTGTCACAAAGCATAAATAGACATTTCATGTCAGTTACGATTGCTGCTTGGTACCAGGCATTGTGCAAGTATTGTGGACAAAGAGATTGGCAGACAGGGATAAGGACATAGAAAGATTTTTATGGGCTATTTCTGACCATGTTTGTGGTATGTTACTCTCAGGTTTGTCATCATAATTATTCTGTCAGGATCTGTATAAGAATGTGTTCCCAACAGGGAACAAGCAGCTTAAGACAGAAGTATGATAATAGGGTCTTAATAAAATATGTAGTGATCACTTAAACAAAAATAGTTATATCAAATCATTCAGTAAGACTTTGACATACTATCGTACTTGAAAGTTGACACAATACACAATACACAAATTAGTCTACAGACCTAAACATTATCTCAGCACAACACATACGAATGCTTATTCACAAAATTAAAATCATACAACATATTGAATCGAAGGAAATTTTCTCCATTTGCCTTCATCACAGTAATAACAATTGTAAAATCCTATAAGGTGCACATTGCAGCCAACAATCTAATAAATATTCTAAAGTAAAAAAGTGAGACAGAAAGGGAGAACAGAAAGAGAGAGATGTTGACAGGGAGAGAGATATACAAAGATTTTTTTTTGGTCATGTCTAAACATCTTAGTTTTTTTTTTTAAATAAGTACTCTGTCATGCTTTGTACAATAAAGTGTTGCCAAAAGGAAGCAAGCAGGGGTGGTTTAATAACATATGTAACTAGCAATTACACATATAATACTAATAATATAACATAACATGAAATAATCCTTTGACATACTTTGGGATTTGAACCCTTGACACTATGCAAAAAGCATTTGATAAACATGTGAATTATCTGAATGTGCCAAATAGAAAATGGTAGCTCACAATGTAAAAACCAATTTCTTTAGGAACATCGACTGAAGCTAGGGAGAATGTAGGCATTAGGCTTCATCACAATAATGACAATTATAACATCCCATAAAGTGAACCTTACATCCAGTAGCCTAAAAAATGTTTAACAACATTGCTTTCAGTCTGTATTTGTAATTGCAATGGGGTTAAGCATATTGAAGATAATCAAACTAGTGTGACTGATGGCAAAAAACTGACCATTTACAATCACTCAGCATTAGTGCATGTGCCAAGATTTCGTGAACACTGGGTACAAATAGTGTAGACTTTTTGTATGGGCCATTAATGGCCATAAGTGTTGCATGTGATTCTATTTTTTGATCAGATTAAACATGTGAAAAAGGGGTTGATAGGACAGTGGTGAAAATGGGGGGGGGGGGTTCAAGCATAGAGAAAGACACAGGGGAAAGAATAAAGAATGAGCAGAATGGTGATGAGTGAGCAACGTTGCTATCCATTTCTTTACAACATAAATGTAAATTTGTAAAAATAATTTCATGAATTTGGAGAGTCATCACACAAAAGATGGGTGGCAACAACAGAATAGTGCTGTACAGCCTATTGGACCAAATCAATTGTGTCAGGAAGACATATAGAAGTGGAGAGCTATACATGTCACTTATTTTTTTGTAGGATAGGTGTCCATTTTTTATTTTTTTCATAGAGAGATAACTGTTGGGGAAGATGCTTAGGAATAATGGTGTCAGGTGGGTTGGGTAGGTTAGTTAGCAGGTGCAGACATACAGGACATACAAGACAAACAGGGACAATGACTGACACAAAAGGTTGGGGGATACCTTATTGGGGAGAGGTAGGGGACATCAGAGGTGCACCCACTTCCAGTTACAGCACAGTAAGAATCTAGTCATCATTCTCAGAATTGTCATCACCACCTCCACTCTCAGCTTCCTGGGCCAGTGCTGGACATGGCATTGATTTTGCAGGATCTCCAGCCAAAATCCACCAGTTATTTCTCACTATATCACAAGTTGCTGGAGTGTCGAGCATATAAGTAAATACTAAATCTAAAGTATACTTGTTTGCATCATTAACACCAATCACAGAGGGATTAGCATCTTCTTCATCTTTGTCAGTCAATAGTTTATACTGAAGTTTTATTCCGTTTTCTATTTCACTGGCTATCTCCTGAGACACTTTCTTTAAATATTTGTTTAGACTGACCATTTTTCTTACAAAGTCAGAATCATTTCTGGTTAGCCTAGTAATCTTCACCATTGGACCTCTTACTATATTATGCTTTTGATGGGTGGGGTGCATATTCCATAATGTAAGTAGCTATTACTGGCAACAGCTTTTCTTGCAACTGTGGTAAGTAACTTGTCATTTGACATAGATTTCTCAGGCTTAATATCCTAGAATGCTATACTGCAACTGTTTGCAGTGAAAATAAAATTCAGGAATTTGGTTGTTTTGTTCAAATATTCCTGAAATCTTACTAACAAATTATTGTCACCAATCCAAATAAAAAGTATATCATCAATAAAGCGCACATACATTTTCAAAAAGATGGAAAAAAACAGTGTTGTAAACCTACAAGTCTTTCCATTGTGCCAGCACAATATTCGCAAATCCAGGGGCAATTGCAGCCCCATGGCCACCCCTTGAATTTTCTGGTAAAAGTTCTTATTACATATAAAGTAGTTGTGTTTCAAAACTACCTCTAAGCATGAAGTGATAATGTCCAGTTTTAAAGCAAATATTATTTTAACCAAACAAGACCAATGTCAATAGGAATAACTATATGTAGACTGTAAATATCAGCTGTTACTAAATAATCTTGACTTCTTATTGTAACGTTCTTAAACTTGCTGATATAGTCAGCAGAATCTAATATGAAAGATTTCATGTTTTTTTACAACAGGTTTCCAATTATATTCAATAAATATAGGAAAAGGTGCTGTCGTAGTCCTTATGAGGTTTGGGTATGCCAAATATCACTCCTATTCTGAGAAGGTTTACAGTCAAAACGTCTATCAGCGTTTCATCTGAATATCTCTCTTATACACTCCAGTGTAAAAATGTGTCAGTTTGCACTCAGCATTAATTGTTCCTTTATCCACTTGTTTGTAAAAGGAACCATCACTTAACAGCTCGTACATCTTTGCATTATAATTACATGTATCCATGACAGTTACAGCCCCACCTTTATCAGCATTCGTGACCAATATCTCAGCATCACTAGATAATTTTAATAACACTTTTTTTTCTTCTACAGAAAGATTACACAACTTTCTCTATCAAGGTTTCAACAGGGTTGATCAGATTTCTTTTTCACATACCTTTTCAAAGCATTCAATAAAGTTATTAGGTGGTGGTATAAAAACACTGGGTTTGCTTAAGCCTTTGTCACTGTTGTTCCTTTCTGTGTCATTATTATGAAAAATCACAACCAGGCTTATTTTTCTAGTAAATAACTTAAGTAAAGTTAGCAGTTTAATCTCTAAGTCAGTTAAGCTCCTACTAGATTAATTGTAGATGTTAAAAAGTTTTATTCCCTCAAACTGTCATTCTTCAGTTCCAGAAATCACTCCAGCGTGTGCTGCTTCCTGTTGTATGATGTCATGATTTTTTATTATTTTATGAGCCAAGTTTAATCTTGTAGTCAGAGTTTGAAGAAGTCTGAATGTGAATGGACGAAGGCACTCACTGTGTGTGTAATAAAGTGTGGGTTTGAAGGAATGACACAGTGGATTTTAGATTTTTTCTTATTTTTAATTTGGAACAGTTGCAACAGAACAGTCTTAAATGACTTTTATGAATGGCAGGTTATCTTTGTATTGCAACAAATGTGTTAAGACTGTAATATATGCCTGACTTCAACAAAAGGGGAGATCAGGAAATGTTAAATATGTTTAACTTCCATTCCTTTTAATTAAAATACTTTGCTATTGCTGCTGTCTGTTATGAAAGTACACATTTCTTGTCATCATTGCCGAGTTTTATCATTGTTATTATTTTGGGGGGGGGGGGTTACAGGTGTATATAACCAGTATGTGCTTCTAGAGAGTCATACGTTTACAGTACATCACTTGTTCATAGTGACTGCATGCATTCAGTTGTATTTCTTTTGTTAACATTCACTTGCTTATTTCCTATGTTTTGTCTTATTTCTAATCACATACAGGAACATGTTGCCTAAGACAACTGGTCCACAGAAAACTGCATTCACAGATGTGAAGAATGAGAGGATGTGCAGGCCTTACAGTGACATGGGGCACCATTGTTGGACAGAGACAAAGCTAACAAGGCCTCCTGTGAGCGTATATGGGAGCAGGTAGTCAATGATATGAATGCTGTAGAAGGCTGTGCCCATGACTATGTGAAAATTAGTTGCTATTGCATGGGAATGGAGGATTACTGCTGGTTGTCCTGCCACTGAGCCAACCACTGTCTGTGACAGCAAAGTTCCTGTCCATTGTTAGAGACTCAGACAGCTCATCAATGGCTTCCCAAGTCCTTGTTGATGTAGGTGCTAAGCTGGCTGATGACCACAGAGCATCTGCCGATGATTGTCCAGGTATGCCATATTCAAAATAATTATCTTATATACATATAAAGACAGAGCAAGTGAGAGGGGTGGGGAGAACAGAGGAGGTAGAAGGAAAGTATGCAGATGTAAAATGCATTTCTTTTGCTGTTTATTGTGTGTCACTGGCATTGTAATGTTTATCATCCCTCTCTCATCTCCATTTTGCTGATATTACTGTATATTTGGGCCATGTTTCAACGTAGCGAAATAAATATTTGCATATGACAGTACTAATTTATATACATGTGTATGTATATATATATATATATATATATATATATATATATATATATATATATATATATGTATATATAATATATATATATGTGTGTGTGTGTTTGTGTATATATATATATATATATATATATATATTTTTTTTTTTTTTTTTTTTTTTACATTTTCAGCTCTCACCTTGGTTAACACTACAGCTACAAGACAGAATACATGTCCTTTTGGGTTGAATCTGTGTGATTCTGACAGAACATAACCATTACATGGTTGCATAAAGGTTGCAGACTTTTGCAGGCATCAGCTTTATTACTATTTGTATGTGGTTAAGATTCTAGGTTTTCACTTAAGTAGTAATTGTGCATGCTATCCTTTTCCTCTTGGCCACAGCCATGACATATACACACCGACATCTGTTTGTATCACCTGCAGCTGTTGGAGCTTAATTAGACTCATCATCTATATGTGCTGGAGCTGCTGGCCCTGCCTGTGGTCTTGGAAACTGTAGTCTTGGAAATTGTTGTCCTTGTTGTAGCTGTTTCTTGGAAACTACATTGTGTAAAATGGCACAGACTGTGAGTACTTTGGCTGAGGTGACTGGGTGGTACTGCAGGGTACCACCTGATGAGTCTAGACACCAGAATTCTGATCTGAGCAAGCCAAACACATTTTTTATAATACTCCTAGTCTGAGTATGGGCATCACTGTATCATTGCTAATTCGGGTTGCGTGGGATTCTCATGGGTGTCATGAGCTAACGTTTCAGTACATAACCTGCATCCCCCAATAGATGCCCTTGTGGAATGTCACCCCTAGCATATTTGAGCTGCAGGTCACATGTGTATCATATGTGTGAGTCTTGAAAACTGCCAAAGTACCTGCATGCACATTTTAGATGATCCCTTGGACATTACAGACCACCTGACAGTTGATAGAATGGTAGACTTCCCTGTTGATGTACCACCTTCTTTGTTCACCTGGTGGGAATTTTCTTTCTTTGTGTGTGACGTCCATGACCTGTGAAACTCTGGGAAATGTGCTGTGGCCAGAAGTGTTGCATGGTTCTTGCTCTCTCCTCTGGGGTATGTGGAAACCAGATAAGATCCATTCAGTGTTGTAGCATTGCATTTAGAAATGTACATAATATTCTAGAGACTGAGGCATGTGACACCCCAACCTATCTCCTGTGGGCCTCTGAAAGGTATCTGTAGCTAGTGTATGTAATGTTACATATAGCTTGGTTTCCACTGGGATGGGTTCTCCATGATTTCCTCTGGGTGTCAGGTGAGAACAGAATATGTTACATATTTCCTCTAGGGTATTCCTGTCCACCTTGTAGTGCTCTGCAATCTCTGTATCACACAGTCAGTGATAAGTCAAATGTGGTCTAAACACCCTTCTCCTTCTAGGCCTGGCAGCAGCAGCATCTTGTATTAAAGTCTGTTGCACACACTGGTTAATGGTGGCAACAGCAATTTTTTTTCTAAGTGCCTTTGTGACACACACACACACACACACACACACACACACACACACACACACACACACACACTGCCATGTCTCTTAACTGCCCCTGAGATTACAGAACATCTCTGATTTAATGTCTTATTTTTTCCTGCCCCTTAATATGTGTCTTATGATTTTTTTCTAAGTGTATAGGGGTAATATCAAAGAGTGCCCCTTGTGCCTAGTGCCCCCCCCATATGTGCTACGTAGCATAACTACTGCACTTTCCAAAGTCACCACAAACAAAAGAACAGTGAATATTTTATAACAACTAGTTCATAAATCTCTAGCACCTCAACTATTGCAGCCTTTGACAGAGTATGACTCCATCTTCTCAACCCCTCCCTTATATATTCATCCTTATTACATAATTAAGCAACAAAATAATAAAACCATTAATTCACCAATTATTCATACAATTTGTTACTATAGCATCACAACAAACACTTCCAACTGCATTCATGATTCAAGCCTTTTAGCCACAATGTGTCAAATTTTAAAATCAACATATTTCCTTCTGATCAAATTTTTAACTTCAAAAGCAGTCATAAAATTATTTACTTCCACCTTCTCTAATACAATCACTTTTAATCCATTCGGGTTTCCATTGTGATACTCATTAAAATGTATTGCTATGGGACCAGTTTGTCTGTTTTTGTCTCTCACATGTTCCTTTAAACTAGTGGAGAAGCTCCTTTTGCTTCCCCCCACATAATACTTTGCACAGGTACATTTCAATCCATATATTATTACTTCACTGTGGCAGCTATATACATTTTAGTATGGAATTTCTTACCATTGATGTTTGTAAAGCCTTTCACTACATACCTACCGATACTACATTTACCACATCTCAATGTCCCACTTATATTCAGCTCTTTTGTATTTGTTACGGGAGGCATTTTAAGTTTGCCATGGACTAGAAAATCCCTGATACTTCTGCCTCTTCTGAAAGAAAATCCTGTCTTTTTGTTTTGAAAAAAATCTACATTCCTTCTCAGAACATTCCAATAATACTTTACCTGACTAACCAATTGTTCAGAAAATAATGTGCAAGTTGAAAAATATATATATTTTCTGTTCATTTTTATATATATTATTCATCTTTCTATAAATCCTTCTATATTTATTATTAACTCTTTCCATTCCTGTCTTCGCTACCTCTGTATCATATCCTCTTTCACAAAATTTTTTTAAAGGTTTCTTTCATTTCCCAGTCAGCTTCAGTTGGGTCATTACATAATCTTTTGACCCAAAGAAATTCCCCATATGGGATAGACTGAATAGTGTGTTGGGGATGACAACTTTGTCCATGTAAAACATAGTTTGACTATTTAAATTTTCTATGTATACGAGTTTTTAAACCTTTTCCTACAACTCCTTCAATACTCACATCCAGATAATTTACCTTATTGCCTACCTGTAAACCTTCAAAACATATTCCTTCCTTGTTCTCATGTAGCTTTTTAATAACTTTTTTATACCTAAAAAAAAATTATTTGTAAATGTATGTATGTATATATATATATATATATATATATATATATATATATATATATATATATATATCTATACCGACTTTCAAAATGTCCCATGAAAATATTGGGTCTATATTATATCATCGAATACTTAAAAAGGCAAATGATGAATAATCGACCCAATGTAACCGAAAGCTTACAATCTCAAAAGCTCAGAACAGCGATTTTTTTCCAAGGCAAAAAAATAGCTGTTCCAGAAAAAAAAAAGGAAAAAAAATTGAAAGAATACATAAAGTGGGGGGCTTTGCCCCCCACACCCCCACTACTTAAATATACCAACTCCGAGATCGCACTACAGTGCTGAAAACGACAAAGTAACAGAAGCGGCTAAGCAAATTCTTTCCCCGGGAAGGAATTTGCTTAACAGCCGCTACACTATTTTGCCTTTTCTTTGTTTTAAGTTTGACCAAGATGCATTCGATATAATGCATCTTCAGTCATTTAATAGGAACTCAAAATATTTGCATATGTAGTGGCGAATACTACCCCCATCACTGTTCCATGTAATTGTCTGTATAGACTCCCATTGAATTCAAAAATATTATTATTTAAGCAGAACATATCTAAGTCTAATATATATTGTGTCACAGGAGACTCTCCTAAGTAGAACTTCATTGTTTTCATACCATCATCATGATTGATGCTTGTGTACAAACTAATTACGTCAATTACTACTAAATATGTATCTTCTTATCTTATCTATCTTTTACTGTCTCCAAAAAAATCAAACACATCCTTTATGTATGAAGACAGTTTTTCTACTATTGGCAAGAGATATTGGTGTAAGAAACATGCTAGGTTATGTGAGAAATGTCCACAAGCCGAGACTATTTGACGGGACGTTAAACTAATTTTTATGAATTTTGGGGACACAAAAGAATTGGGCCATTGGGTTTTTCTTTCCTTTAAATTTATATTGTATATCTTCATAAGAAAATCTATACCCTTTATTTATTAAATCCTGATATTCTGCTTCTGCTTTTTTGTATTTGTTTATTCCCACTTTCTCATAAACTGACTCATTATTTCAGTGTGTATAACACATAGTTAAATACTGTGAATAGTGTAAGATAACCAACTTACCCCCTTTATCAGCTGGTTTACATATTAACTCCCATTTCTAACTTAAATCATTCAAGCTTTTCCATTCCCTTTTTATTAAAATTATAGTTAACTTTGTGGATATTTTTGAAAAAGGTATAATATTCCTTCTCAGTGCTATAGTTTAATAACATTCCAAACTGCTCGATGTTTTCATTTTTTTGGGGAGGCATGAAATCACTTTTCATTTTAACATTTTCTGTATTCAGTTTACAATATGCATTTACCATTTCACTTCAGTTACATGAGAAAAAACTATCATCACTACTAAATGATACTTTACTTTCATCAGGTACATGAAACTCAACATCCCCTTCTCTATCTCCACTATCTTTTAATAGTGATACCCCCAGTATTGAAGGATTTGCTCATTAGTCAAGGGTAGATTAGAGATATGACAGCCCCCATATTAAAACATACACAGATACTCACTGTATATTAATCCCCCTTCACTCAGTCACACTCATATAGACACACTGACCATTGACCCATACACATGCGCGCGCACACGCACACACACACACACACACACACACACACACACACACACACACACACACACACACACACACACACACACACACACCTACCTTACCAATCAAAGGCATAGTTGGCTCATCTAGTGCCTGGAGCCATTCCTCAATGTGGCACCCCTCAACGTTATTGAGGAGCACAAAAAAAGCTCTGTGAACTGATGCCCCTGAAATGCAAAAGCCAACTAGCCAACCAGGTCCTGTGTCTGCAGCCCACCCCTGCCCCTCCTCAGCTGAGGTGCATTTTAAAAAAAAAGCCCACAATTAAGTATCTGAGGTTCCTAGAATGAAGGAGTTAATCAAGCCCCATTCCTATAATCTGCCCCAACCATTCTTCCTCAGATTTTAGATGAAAAAGAGAAACATTTTTTTTCTTTTAAACTGTAGCAAACTACTTGCTTCTAATGTAGGAAGCAGTTACTAAAATTTATAGCTCTCACAGAGCTCAACAACACTCGGGTTTTAGTTAAAAAAAGAAATGAACATACTTTTTTCTTTTAAACTATAGCAAACCAGTTGCTATAAATGTAGCAGTTGCTACAGTTTAGACCACACACACACACACACACACACACACACACACACACACACACACACACACACACACACACACACACATATCACTTGCTATCTGTTTACCTCTAATGCAATTACATCCATTGAAAGTAATGGGTAGATGTGAACACAACTGAATGGTTTCCTAACTGCAGGAATTTCTGGGTAAGAGCCCATGAATAATTAGCATAGAATAGACTGCTTTCCCAGAATGCCTCATTAGTATGTAGTTCAGTCAAAATGACAGACCACTGTGGTGATCCTACAAATACTGACCATGTAGGAGCACTGCAATTTACCTGTCTCTGAATCAGAAAGGGCCACTGCCAGTTGTAGTAGCCAGTCTTAAGGCCTACCCTACAGCCAGTCCTTTCTGAATTATGCAGTAGGTTGTCCACACATGATACACTCTGGTAGACTGTTGTCTCTTGTGTAGATGCCTACAATTTCAGTTTTTGTGTATTTGGAATAATTTGTGTTAAAATTTCTTATAACTGAAGTTAACCTTTAATTGAAGCTATTATATTTGAAGCAGTTGAAAAAACTTTGTCATTTAAGAAAACAGCCATTCAGTGTAAGACAAGGGAAATGTAGTTTATTTGCTATATCTTTTAAGCAAAAACTTTGGTAAAGTATTCATATAGTAACATTACAAGGGCCTCTATTTAAACATCCCCCACATGGTAAACTAACATATTTTTAAGTAAAGTAAAGGGAACAAACTAAAGTTTCATGTCAACATGAAACTTACGTAATAAAGAAGTAAGAACTGCAAGGAAACACCTTATTTAATTGTGTGTGTGTGCATTTGTTTGCTATATATATATATATATATATATATATATATATATATATATATATATATATATATATATATATATATATTGTCAAAGGAAGGCTGCTGGGAGATATTTTTACTTGATGTTACTGATTTAAGGTATTAATTTTCTCTTTTATAACAGGTAAACTTGTTCCCAACCCGCCTAACTCTATTACCTCCCTCACTGCATTCAGTGGATGTCTTCTACGGAGAATGGCTTTAATTGATGTATTTAAGGTACTTCTGTGGGAGTGAGTTCTCAGAAGCAAGCTACATGCTGGCAAGGAAGTATGTGATGGCAGACTGCAACCAATGGAACTATAGATATTTTCATCTAAGTGCCCACTGGTGTAGTCATAATTATCTGACATGAAAGTCATTGTGATATGGGAAAATTAATAGTTGTATTCCATTTCAGAAAGAAAGACATTTTCCTTTTAAAGGCTATAATAATATATGTTAATATTAGGCTTAAGTATAATTCAATAGAACAGGAGTTCAGTTTAAAGATTTGTTTTGAAGACATTTGCTTAGAAGGTGTTAAGTATTTGAAGAACATCTAGTTCTAGATCATTGAAGTTATTCAATCATATTGTTGAAGAAATGTGAGCAAAGCTTTTATACAAATGGCAAATTGTTCTTAATTAGCATTTAAAGAAAATTTTATTCTGGCAGTATTATATGTTATGAATATGGTGCTGTAATGATGTTACACTTGACAATATACTTTTATAAAAGTAGCTTGTCAGCACCAGTAGCACTTGCTTTAGTTTTGTTTCTGAATGAGTGGCCTGACAAATTTTAGTTCTGAATGGGATTTATTTTTATTTACTTTATCTTTTAATGACTTAAATAGTCCGCCTAGGGTAGTAGCCTCTTTTCAGGGGAGACTGGAGGTGGTACTTATACCACTAGAGAAAATTTGGCCAGGGCATCAAGTAGCTTTCTCCTACTCTTTTAATGGGTGGCAGCAGATGTTTTACATCCCCCTGAGCTACCACTATCTGAAGCAGATGGGGCCCTGTTTAACATATCATTTAAAGGATGAAACACTCAGAAGTGCACTACCCACCTTATGCTGTATTTCAGTGTCAGCAGTCCATCTACCTGATGTGGGAATCGAACCCATAGCCTTCTGCAGCAGGAGGAGTGTGCTACCTGTTGTACCACTGACAATAAATATTTCTTAAGGGTGACTACTTTTTCATTTTAAATAATTCTGTTGGGCTCAGTTTGATAGCACATAAGAAGGAGAAAGCAAAACGAAGGCAATCTAGTCACCATCTTAAAAGGTTGTGAGATTTCATTCTTGTATGTCTTGCCTACCCATTGCTGACTGGAAAGTATAGTGCAAAGCATATTAAGCTGGACTAGTGTGAGTGTTTGCAGCGATACAGACACAGTTCCAGCTAGATTGCATGATTACTCCTCATTTGGCTTGTAATTTACAGTGGTCCTAATTGCAGTGTTAGAACCACTAGTGTTTCCTCACATGGAGAGCTTGTGCAAATCTGCAGGGACTCTCCCCATGCTTCACTGGCCAGTTGCTCTAGCAAAGGAACTAAATGATTATTTGCATATCTGTTCTTCCAGGTGCCTGTTTTAAACAGGATCACAAAAATCTATAACATTTAAATTGCCTGCTAATTAAACCTAATATAAACGGCAAGAAATATTTTCTGGAAACTATTGTTAATTATCTAGATTCTGTTTTGAAGCCTGTGGCAATCCAGACCAGGGGTTTCACAAGGGATGCAAAATATTTTGGAAGTATTTGTATATTGGATACTTTATTGAATGTGTACAATATTTTATAGATATATCACATGCATAGATTATATAACAGCATAAACATGAAAAAAGTAGGAAAGATGTGTGGTCATTACTGAATAAATGTGGCTGTTTAGAGAACAAACACAAATTACATAATAAATAATTAAATGCTAATGTTAGTTTAGTTTGTTGTAACAACTTACATATTTATTCTAATCACAATTATGTGTCTCCATTTACTGGGCGCAGCAATGGGCTCTCTCATGGCACATTTGTATTTGTGTTCCTATATGAGATTTAAAGAGGAATATGGATCATGTGTACTATCTCATTTAGTGTGTGGAACAAAAGAATCATTTACAGAGGTTATACAACCTGTGAAAACAATTGTATTCATCATTAACATGAATCCAGAGTGGTACAGGAAGAATTCTTTTCATTTGTTCAGTTAAAAATGAATAATGGAAGACTGTGCTCCTCTCCAGAATGAAAATAGTATGTAGATAAAGACTGTATGTAGCTGTCATGTGAAGTATACAAGATATAACACTAATATTTTTGGGGCAGTATATTTGATTTCCATTGGATATGCTGCTATAAAAATATTGCTAACCATATATTTTGTGGTTGCCAAAAAAGCATGCAAGATGGATTTCTAATTTTATTCTATAGTCATACAGGGATAAGGATTTAGCTTCCTTTTTTTTACAGTGGGATCTGCTCATGTTGATGTAATTGACACTCCAGTGGGCTCTATGAACTCCATAACCATTGATAATGTGACATTTCAAAGTTTTAACTGTGTTATTAGAAATAACTGGGGCATTATTCTCTTTACTCAGACAGTGAAACCAGTAACACCACAGTACCCCAAATACAAGTATAAAAGGATTAAGATTCTAAAAGAAATACTACAAAGCTTGTTAAGTCTATTGACTTTATAGTGAGTAAATGAGGTAGCCAAGTACCACAGCTATTTGATGTGCAGCCACCTTATGGTTATGAATATGTTAGTGCATTCAGAAGCTCATAATGTTTACAATATTGTAGCAGCAAAGTAATAGCTTGGGCCCAATATCAGGAACATATCACATTACTAGTAATTTAATAGCACAATATTCCATCACTTATATTTGTTATCGTTATCCTGGGAAAGAAGCTACCTGAGATATTTTTGTGTCTGTATAACTAGTGTTCATTATTTCATCATATCCACTGGGGCATTATGGCTGCATGTTTTATACCTTAAAATTAACCAAGCCTTAAAATTAACACTGCACTTCTTTACCCATATATTAGTTATATTCTGGTTTTGAAAAGAACTATTCCTCATGTATGGAAAGTTCATAAAATACAATGTTTTTTTACTTTAGTTTTATTAGAAAATTAAAGTAGATGTCATTGCTTCTGATTTTAGATAACAAGATAATTTCATAGTTAGATCTAACTGATTTGATATGTTTGTGTTTTTTAGCTTTATTGAGTTGTTGTTTTTCGGCTTTTCCCGGTTAGGGGTCGCCACAGCGGAACTCCGGTCCACTAATGATTGGCAGTAGAATTTTACGGTGTCGAGTTGCCAGCTCGACGCCCAACCTTCAACAACAGCACGCCCATTCACGCATGTCTTTCGGAACGCCACTCGACCGCGGGGAGGACATGCAGACTCCACACAGAAAGCACTCCCCACACTCCAGCTGAGAATCAAATGGGAGAACCTCTTGCTGTGAGGCAACAATGCTACCGCTGCACCACCGTGGATCTTTTCGCTTTATTGGGTATGATTTCTTATTTGAGTGCTGGCTGTTTTTGAAACCAGGGCAGTACCTTTTCTTCTGATTTAATTATTTATTAATCATATAATTAAAAGACAGAGGTTAGTCTTTGAGATTTCACATATATTTTTACAATACTGGTGTAAAGGCTTGAGTGCAGCTGGTAATGATACCTTTCCCGAGGTTTACTATTATTATTATTAGTGGTGGTGGTGGTAGTATTCTTATGAATAGGTGCTGGCAGTCATGTATTCTAATGTGTCCTTTGCTTACCCCTTGGTGTTAATTTTCTTTTTTGTTGTAACCTCTGGCTTACTTTCTTAGACACTGCAATAGGGAATGGATAGGTTTGTAGCTTTGATGAACAAGCTCAAGGTACATTGCCCATCAAAGGGCTTGCTGTTTGGAATACCCAACATTATGGTATAAGATGCAAGTAAAGCATATGCAGAGGGACTGTTGAAGATGAACTTCTTCCTATGTTACTTTGTTCTGTGAGCCATTGCATTAATTAATTTATCATCCTTCCTCACAATCAGCAATTGTAGGATATCTGCTGAAAAGGACCTTTGCAGTCACATTATATTCCATTTCTGTGTGTCTGTAGTATAGCACTCAGTTCAAAGTATTGCCCTTCTGATCTCTGCTGATAAGCAGGGAGAGCACCAGTGGTAGAACAAAAGAAGAAAAGCTGAATGGCCTGTTATATGACACTTGTTAGAGTGATTGAGGTGCATCAGTACATGCATACAAATATTTCAAGCAAGAGCATTAATGCCCTTCTAGCCTGCCAACATACCAAAACAGCTGTTCCCATAATAAGTGCCTGGGCTGTTCTAGTACTTGGTTTAACATAATTTGGTAGTCTGTCCACACATCAGCTGCTCTCTCAGAGAACCAATAAGTACACTTCTCACTCCTATAGAATCTTCTTCAGAGGTTGTCTGATGATTTCCCAAACATTCCCAGTGATGGTTATCATCAGTGGTTTCTGACTATAACAAGAATGACATCATTCTGGCAAACAATCCAAGGATAATACTAACAGGAGTACAGGTTCTTTGAGCTCACAATACTGTTGTTTGATGTTTAGGTTAGTTGCTTTACTAATAGATCAGTCTTAAGTGTGGACTACAAGTAACTCACCTTCTAAGTTATTACAATTCACCAGTAAGTTTGTTCTGAATTGTAGGTGTAAACCACATTCTACTGTATCTTATTTAATGCTTGTTTGGCTTTCGACACCATCCCCTACTGTGGAATTATAGATAAGCTCACTAAACTAGGTATAAATCCCTGTATCACAAGATGGGTTGCCAACTGGCTCACGGACAAAACCCACACTGTGAAAGTAGCAGACTCCAAATCTGACTTCAGACCAGTGACAAGTGGAGTACCACAGGGTTCAGTCCTGGGTACTCTCCTGTTTGGTATCTACTTCTCTGAAGTACAGGCTAACACAGAAGGTCTTTGGCTAACAAAGTTTGCAGATGACTGCAAACTAGGAGCCATAATCATAACTCCTAACGATGTGGACATACTACAAAAGAGCCTCACTGAGACAGATGCCTGGTGTTAAAGCCATGGCCTGAAGCTCAATGCCAAAAAGTGCATTGTCATCCCCTTTGGTAAAAACTCTGTACCCATGAACTACCACATAAGTGGTAGTCTACTTAATGCCAAAAGTGTGATAAGAGACCTTGGGACACAGGGTGGCAGTAGTCACTCCTTTGATAATCACATCACCACAGTGGTCAGGAAATCCTTCTATGTGGCTCACCTCATCACAAAACGTTTTTCATTCAGAAAAAAAGAGGTCATTGTTCCCCTCTACTCATCACTCATTAGACCCATTATAGAGTACAACACTCCTTTTGGTATGTACCTCACAAGACATCTACAACAATTGGAAAGGCCACAGAAATACCTCACAAAGAGGATTACTGGCCTCAAACAGATGCCCTATGCAGACTGTCTCAAAAAACTCCAGCTTTACTCTGTCGCATATTGTCTACTCAGAGGAGATCTCTGCCTAACTATGTCAAACCCAGAGCTGTTGGACATGCTCCACTTAAAGAAATCCCAATCCCTCCGAGCTGCACACTCTAGGGACCTAAACCTTGTCACACCAATAAACAGAACATGCTGGAGGGATAGATTCCTGTCCCAGAGACTTCCCATAGTCTGGAACAGACTATCTATGTTAAACAGAGCTCCTCATTAGCACTCTTCAAGAAAAATCTTGATGATTGGATGGGAAATAGGAAATACATCCCAGAGATCACTTCTGTGGCTCTGCTCAACACGGACACAGGAAAATAATTTTCTTGGGTGGCAAAAGCCAGGATACCTTTTTGGCTAGGCTTATATAGGCCTTAGGGCTAATAGCCTAGTACCTACCTATGAACCTATGAACAAGAAGGATTGTGACAAACTATTTTTACTGCACATGCCAAGTATGGTGGCACAGTTACCAAAGTCAGCAATATGCATTTTAACAGCCAATGGATTGAAACCTACTGACAGGATATTGGCTTTTCACTGATTTGTGCTAAACACATTACCCATAAACTCCTTTTTGTCTCAGTGTAGCTATATTTCAAAGATTTTATGATTTTTACTTTTTGCATATTTTACATACCTTGCTGCTGCTGTCTGCTTTTAAGTTTACTGAACTTTTTGAGTTCCAGATGAACTTCATTCTGTCATGTACTGGAGGCATATGATGTCGACTCACATACCTTAACTGCTTTCTGTTTCTATCATGCCAGTTGTTAAACTGAAATAATATGTTCTAGGTACGGCTGTCTTCATACTCCTCAGCACGGTGTAGATAGACTACAATGTAGAAAGAAGGGGGAATTAAACTTTCCCCTCTCCCATCACTGTTCAATTTGTCCAGGGACTCTTCTCCTACTTCAGATAGTCTCTTCCAGCATTGTGTGTGTGTGTGTGTGTGTGTGTGTGTGTGTGTGTGTGTGTGTGTGTGTGTGTGTGTGTGTGTGTGTGTGTGTGTGTGCATGTTATTGCTGTATAATGACACTTCCCACTATGCTTTCCTACCTTTCATATTCATATTTTACCCCTGCACATTTTTTACATTATTTTCAAGTAGCTTTTACAAGTACTTTCATTCTCTTAATCTCTTTGAATAGCTTTTTATCCCTACTTACCTTGCCTAGTCCACACACCTTTCTCTCTTATCCTTAAATCTTTCAGCTGTGTTCTAGCAAACCATATACTCTATCTTTACCATCACCCTTTATCTACTTAGTTCACTTTACCACACCTAAAATGTGTTATTTGAACCTTTACCTTTACTCATCAATGTATTATTTGAACCTTTACCTTTACTAATCCATATATTATTTGAACCTTTACCTTTACTTATCAATATATTATTTGAACCTTTACCTTTACTAATCAATATATTATTTGAACCTTTACCTTTACTTATCAATATATTATTTGAACCTTTACCTTTACTTATCAATATATTGTTTACTCTCCTTTTTACTCTTTGGTCTGAATCACTTTGTAATGTCTCTCTAAAACAGATACTGCTTCATAGGACATCCACAGCACCACAACGTTTCATCCTTAAAATTTTCAAACAGTCCCATCCTAAATCCCTCCTGAGTACCACCTACCAGTGCCTGTTCTTCACCCTTATGAAGGATGAGGGTGATAACAAAGTCTTATATCTTTCTTTAAACCTAATATCTACTGTCCATCCATCAGCCTTATCACTTTCCCAGAATACTTTGATTTATACTTAGTTACCTTGGCTCTTTCAGAGATATGAATTTACGTGACATCTTATTCTCTAATTTTTTTCAAGATAATACCCACCATACCTCTCAACTGTACAGATTTTCACAGAATGCCCAGATTTTTGCCTCATATTTTTGGTCCATTTTTCATAAAATTGTGTTTTTGGCAAAGCAGAGGTAAATCATTAAAGAGTGAAGTTAGAAAATAATGACAGACACTTGAATTTCAGACTTCATACTATTTAGAAAGTGCCTGCTAATGCAAAACCACTATTCTATCAACTTTCTAAGTTTGTAAGAGCAGTATTTTAAAAAATATCCCTATTTTCTGGGCCTTTGTCCCACTTTTATTTATGGTTTTGTCCAGATTTCTTGCTCTAGAAGGTTGAGAGTATGACACCCACTGTGGTAATCAGTTATTCCTAGATTGAGTTCTTACTAACTTCTCTTCCATGTGACAGTCCAAATAGATACATTTTAGTTCTCTAAGTGAATAATAGCCTATCTTCATGTTCTATTCTTTCATGTCATTTAAATGTTCTACAGTTATTTTATTAAGTAGATTAATTTTTCCTTCAGCAATAGCCGTACTTGTTAATAGCCTCTCCTTGAATATGTACTACTTGCTGTGCCACCCCAGAGATCTCAGACTAGCCCTTAAAATTCTCGGTCTAGTCCTACTTATTCAGTACTCTCTAGCTCCAGTCAACACTCATAAGGTCCATGTTCATCAGTACTCTCTAGCTCCAGTCAGCACTCATAAGGTCCATGTTCATCAGTAGTCTCTAGCTCCAGTCAACACTCATAAGGTCCATGTTCATCAGTAGTCTCTATTTCCAGTCAACACTCATAAGGTCCATGTTCATCAGTAGTCTCTATTGCCAGTCAACACTCATAAGGTCCATGTTCATCAGTAGTCTCTATTGCCAGTCAACACTCATAAGGTCCATGTTCATCAGTAGTCTCTATTGCCAGTCAAAACTCATAAGGTCCATGTTCATCAGTAGTCTCTATTGCCAGTCAACCCTCATAAGGTCCATGTTCATCAGTAGTCTCTATTGCCAGTCAACACTCATAAGGTCCATGTTCATCAGTAGTCTCTATTGCCAGTCAACACTCATAAGGTCCATGTTCATCAGTAGTCTCTATTGCCAGTCATAAGGTCCCTGCTCATTGTTTCCCCTACTTATCTTTCAACCTCAAGGTTAACATAATGGTAAAAAAAATCTGGAAATGTTGGAAAGCTATGTCATTTTAAATCTGTCATCAAAGATTTAAATAATTGTGGTCATCTTATAGAGCAACCATCAAACCTGCTTTACTGGACAACTGTTAGAATGTAACAACACTATTTTGTCAAATAACTATTTTGGATCTACAGTAACCATTTCTTGGGGGAAAAGGTTTGCTATTATTTCTGTAATATTCTTACCAGGTAACACAAAACCTTTATTTTCAGATTTTGTCAATGCATTCTGTGCTTTCTTACTCCACTTATTCACTCCTTACCTTAAATCATCTTTTCCTAAATCTTTACTTATATGTGCCCTACATCCTTCCCTGTCTACCTGTCTCATAAAAATTAAATTATTGCAATCATGCTTCATGAGCCATCCCACCACTTGGTCAGAACATTTATGAAGTGAAAAACTTAAAACTATCAAACAACACAGTGGGTTCTTCAGACTAACTGCAAATCTCCTTCCTGATACTGCCCTCAGAAAACCCTTCTTCTGTGTATTAATGCCTCTCAAATCTGGAGCTGCACATTCTGTTTGTAAAATGCTATTTCCTTCATCTGCCTCAAATATTCACCTAAAATGTCTTAAAGATCTGAAGAGATTTTGTGAAGAGCAATTTTCTTCACGGTTCTGATTATGAGATGTCATACAAATCCATTAAATCATGTCAGTCTGAACAACCAATCATATGATTCTCTACTGGTAAAGCATCTCACTCACTACCACTCTCAGTGTTCTTTCTACTAGGCATTTTCCCTGCTTGCACGTCCTTTGCCAGAGCAGTCCATCAACAGGTGCTTGAGCTCAGTAATAAATACAGTCTGTACTCACTCAGGTGAAAGTATAACAGGTGCTCTCCATTCCCCATCCAGGTTCACCTGAAAATACATATATCAAGGTGAGTGGAAAACTCATTCAAGACTTTTTTACTAGTGTACTAAAAAGAAACTTATTGTAAACTTGGCTAAACAGAAAGAAAATACTTCAGCCCTTTAATACTCCTCAACATCTAGCCAGACTTCCATCACTAATGCTCTTCAACTCCTTCAGAGTTCTAGTAACCCATATACCATGTTTTATAATCTTGGTATATATCCACATCTTTCTTTTTTCCTTTTCATTATGCAAGATTCTATGTATGCAAATGCAGAATGTCTGCTGATGGTGGCAGTTTGTTCCTTCTAAAGCCATCACCTTTCTAAACTTAAGATATTTAATTAATTTACTGTGTTGATGATTCCCTGTAGCTGTCCTTGCTGATTTCTGTACTGTCTTAAGTTCTGTCCCTTGGGTTTCTCTTTTGGCTTTTTTGGTGAGAGGAATGATGAGTAGGCCTACAGACCAGTAAGTATCACTTCTGTGAAGGAGATAGAAAATAAGGGATGTTTTGCTTTGTATTTATAGGACCATTTACTGTAGGATAACCAGATCATTATGTCAAACAAATCTACAATTTTATGTGTCGGTAACCAGAAAGGTGAATCAAGGTGATGTGGTACTTTTATATTTAATCTGTCTGAGATAGTGTCTCAAAAAAGCTGCTCATGAACACAGGAAATATTAATTAGTACCTGGTTTGAATGAATGTCCAGGTGTAGAAAATCCTAGAAGAAGAACACCATGAGTGTGGCAGTGATACAAGCTTTACCAGAAGAGCATGACATTTGTAATTGTTTAGACTGGCATGATTTTTTTTATCAGATATCAAATCAGACCTGTGAACAAGAAAATGATTTACAAATGATGCAAATATAAGGTTGCACTGTCATAGAAGCATAGGAACATACAAGACAAGATATCATGGGGACCATAAAATTTATTTTTTATTTTATTTTATTTTACATTTGTTAACGGAAGATAGCTGAGTTCTAAATACAATATAAAGATACATCACATCTTGGGAAAAAAATAACAGCAGCATATAAAAAAAAACATAGGTCAGTTACAGGATAGTGAGGTAAGAGAAGGGTAAATGATAGTGGTTAATCGGGTTTGGAACAGGGACATTGCCAGAGAGTATTGAGATGGGGTTTAAGCTTTTTTTTGAATTGTAGGAGTGAAGGTTCTGAGGTGAGCATGGTCTATATTATATCATGCCTAAGGATATATATGTTCAAGCAGACAAAAGTTCTTGCCACTCTTTTCAAGCACTCAGTAGTGCTCGCCTCTAAGCTAAGCATGTCTGTATAACCCTGCTGTAAATTTGCATCTAGCCATCCAGTCATCAATACTAGCCTTAAAGGTCACCAGAGGGGTTCCTATTAGATGACTGAAGACACATTCTATCAAATGCATCTTGGTCGAACTTAAAACAACAAAAAGGCAAAATAGTGAAGCGGCTTTTAAGCAAATTCTTTCCCAGGGAAAGAATTTACTTGATCGCTTCCATTACTTTGTCATTTTCGGCACTGTAGTGCGATCTCGGAGTTGGTATATTTAAGTATTCTTTCAATTTTTTTTTGGGAACAGCAACTTTGTTTCCCCTTGGAAAAAAATCACTGTTCTGAGCTTTCGAGATTGTAAGCTTTCACTTACATGAGGTCAATTATTCATCCTTCGCTTTTTTAAGCATTCGATGATATAATATAGACCCCACCAGAGTAGTACTTTGTTTGACCTGTAGTGCTAACTTATTCCAGGCAAAGAATAATTTGAATTAGGAACCTATCTCTCCAGTAAGCCTTGCTTATTTGTTGGTGAAGATGTAAGTCCTTAGAGTGGGTGTTTTTAGAGCCACTGGTTTTGAGAAGAAATGGGTGGTCAAATAGGACTCTCTCTTTCTTAGCTCAAAATGTGAGACACAGGTCACCTCACAGCAACCTGCAGGCTATTGATTATAAAGAGAGAATTCTAATCTGTCAGAATAGTTGAAAGACTTAAGATCTTTAACTTTTTTAGGTTAGAAATCTTTGGGTTCTTCCCAGTTGAACAAAGTGCTTGGATATGTATATACCAAAAACAGCACTGTATTCATTGATGGATCTGATAAGGGAAGAATACAGTGGTTGGATTACTTCTTTAGAGCTTGAAGATGTTTCCTTGGAAACTACCTGGGCCTGAAAGAAGGATTACCTTACTGTGGTGGAAACATAGTGATCAGATGAGAGAAATTTATCCACATAAGTACCTAGGTCTCTTATGACTGTATTTGAATGAAGGGGAGTACCATTTATAGTATATAAGGTGGGAGCAATCTTTTGGCCAAACACTACTGTACTGCACCTTTTTTCCCATTTAATTTGAGACCATTTTTCAATAAACCATGAATGTGCATACTGTAGCCCTTGCAGTAGCTATTTATATCAGTGGATGAGGAGATGACACTGCCCAGTTTGCAGTCATCAGCAAATGTGGTCAGTCATGCTTCTGGGGTATTGACTTAGATGTCTGCAAAATAAATGTCAAACAGGATGGGGACAACACCCAATCCTTGTGGCACCCACTATCTACAAATTATCATTCAGAGAGGGCTCCAACAACTTTCACAACTTGGGATCTGTTGGATATCCAATGTGCAGTCCACTGTGTGGGAAATCAATAGAATGAGTCAGTAAAGGAAGTGATACAGAAGTGTACTATTGGTAATTTCAGATGGCTTTGTACAAGTGGTAGGGGGGAGAAGAAAGAGCAGCTACAAAGTGCTATTGTAATAAGTAGGCAGGCAAACATGGCTAGTGATAAGCATGAGTGATATACTAATGAATGACCTGCCAAAGGAAGTATTGAAAGGAAGGTTAATGGAGGGGCTGAGGAGAGTGGAGGAGAACTAAAAGAGGAAGAAAAACAGTATGAGGGAACTGTGAAAGTCTAGTTAAAAATAAGCAGTATCTAGCAACTTCATTCCTCTTGAGCTGCTACAAATGCAAACCCACATGCTTCTATGAGCTCTTTCATTATACTAGGTACTCTGCTATTTAACTGTGATCCAATGTAGATGATTAAAGGGAAGTGAGCCAATGAATGACTCAGAAAGTTCTTTTCTTTGAATCATTCACTTTCTTATTCAGGGTAAACTAAATGATCAGAATCCCTTTCAACCACCTGGTATGGTTGTGGGTAGACCCCTGCTTGCCACAGCTGTGAGGCTGTAGCATTGTGTGGAAGATAATTATTAATTGTTCCAGTGAGGGGAGATTCTGTGACAAAATGATTAATTCATGTGGTGTATTGATGAATTCTTCCTGCACGAATTGAAATATTATAATAAAGGCAATTCTGACAGCTGTCTGGGAACCACAGCTCCATATGGGGTACCATGGCCAGCCACTCAATATCTGCAATTAAATAACATTATTATAAAATGTGTTGTTATGTTTAGAGCTGCTAAACTCATTTACATTACCTTATATATTAAGCATGACACAGTAACAAAGTAAGTGTTTATTTTTAGGTTTAATAAAAATGCATTAGTTAACACCATGAGTATTTATATATATATATATATATATATATATATATATATATATATATATATATATATATATATATATATATATATATATATATATATTTCTTTACTTTCAAAAAAAAATAATAAATGGCATATAGCAACCCTCTTTCCATGATTCATAGCTATGCAAAGAGCCAAAGACCAGTCTATAAGGGATTTTACAGCACAAGTGATAGCATAATGTATTTTTTAAGACATGGCAGACAACCAGACATTGGCACTCATTCCAGTAAATGTCAGTATGACTACTTTACTGTGGCTGGCCACTACTGGCAGTATATTTCTGTGAAACAAAGCTCAGTGCTAAAATACATTATGTCTTACATATATTTGAAATGTCTTTGATTTCCACCTGTTCTGCAGGCTTGCATTGTGTTTCTAAATCTGTTCATATTTATAGTATTTTCCATGTTTGAATTTTTTTAAATTTCTGCCTCCTTTTTTGCAGTGCTTTGGCCTAGGTCATAGCTAAAATGAGTCTTCATACCAGTCTACTTATCTGATTAAATAAATCAATATTTATGACAAAAATATTACAAATGATGACAAAAGAAAGCCACAACGCCTATTTATAGGAACTAGAATCACTCAGTATTAAACTCAATACCATTTTTCTAGGTGATCTAAACTATCCAACTATATAGACTGGGAAACCTACACCACCACATATGCACATATACAGAGATTCCTGGACTTTGTCAATATAAATTCCCTGGAACAGTTAGTCAGAGTACCCACTCAGGGGAATAACATCTTGGATGTTGTCCTTACTAATACGGGAGCATCTTGCACCATCCATTGCAGATCTTCATCTGACCATAAAGCAGTCTCCTTCAAAGTAAAACTGAAACCAGAGATCCCTTCCACCCAATGTACCTTTAGAAATTTCTTTAAGACAACCTACCTACTCCTAAGTGATACACTGGCAGGCTTCATATCCCCACCAATTCCAGTTAACTATGATGAATATGCAGAAACATACACCACTACATTATACCAGCATTTAATCAGCTACATAGATGCAGCTGTACTTATAGGAACAAGTGCAGGGCAAAACCCAGAAACAAACCTACATGGTGGAACCATAATATCAACAAGCTTTATAATAAAAGGAAAATAATTTTGATTGAAAGGAAGAAGAGTAATTCCCAGAATGCTAGAGTCCTTGTTACTGATATACACAAACAACTCAGGAGCTTAATAAGTCCACCAAAACAAAGTTTGAGGCCAAAACAGCTGCCCTAGCTAAAGACAATCACAAGGCTATGTTAAGTTTGTTATGTTTGTAATCCCAAAAGCACAGCACAGCAATGCACCGAGCTGATTGTGAACAATATTGCATACACTGAAGCTGAAGATATAGGGAACCTACTGGCTTATAAATTTAGTGCTAACTTTACCTCTCTCTCCCCTCTGTCTATCCCTCAAGATATACCTGAAACTGGCTCACCTGCAGATATCAAACAAGACCAAATCCTAAAAGTGCTATCAACATCTGAAAATACTACATCGATGGGTCCTGACAATATCCCTGTTTGTATCTTAAATAGCACAAGGCACGATTTAGCCACACCTGTAACACTGTTCAGTCTCAGCCACCATACAGGTTTTATACCAAGTAAATGGAAAACAGCTGCAGTCATTCCCCTGTATAAGGGAGGACCTTCCACAGACCCAGGCAATTACAAACCCGCAAGTCTGACCAGCCTAATATACAAAGCCATGGGAAGACCTATCATGGAATTAATGCAACTTTTTATGTGCATTTAGTTTAATTTTATTTATTTATTTATTTGTGTGGGCAAGAATGTATTTCGAGGTGAGGTCCTGGAAGAAAAGCTTCAATATATAAATAGTTCAGTTGCAACCACTTATATTACTTTTGGAAAAGGTTATATACTTACCCAATGAAAGAGAAAGTAACAATGTAAAGCAATGTAAACGTGATAAGATACTTTGTGAGACAGCAGTCCAGCTTGAATAAAAATTTCCAGAAGTTAGCAAAGTAGTGTTATACCCATAAAGATCCCAGTCACGGACTATATTGCCCATGGTAAAAAGGCCCTGTGTCATGATGGGATGATTTGTTAATCAGAGTCATATTAGCCACAATCACTAAAGACCGCATTATAAGCTAATTTACATTTCTCTGAATTGCAGTTAAATACAGTGAAATGTAGATCAGCACTTCTTGTGGTAGGTAACAGCAGAGACACCCCCCATTCACTCTCCCACACACAATACATACATTGAACCATACCTGTCCCAGTGTTGTTTGAAGCCACAGTGTTTTCTTGTGCTGCTCACTTAACTCAAAGAAGATTTCAGTCAATCATTAAAGCCAGATGGTGTAAGATATCCCTAGTGTCCAGCTGCCCCCCCATCCCACTAACATTTAAGTGCCATTTGAGGAATGATGTTGTTTCCAGTTCCATAATAAAGTCAGCAAACTGAGTTCTGCTACCAGTCCAGATGATAAAAAGGTAATCCAGGTAGCAAAAATATCCAATGCAATGTGAAAAGAGATCAAGCTTGAAGACCATCCCCAGTTCCCATCTCAACAAAATCATATTTGCAAAAATGGGGCTACATGCAGCCCCCATAGCTATACCCTCCCGATGCTTGTAATATTCTCCCTCAAATGAAAGAAAATCATTCTGCAGCACCTATTCCATAAAATCACCAACTAGCTTCTTATCAATGTCTGAGAGAGATCCGTATCTAGTAACTGTCTCTCAAAACCACTCAAGCCCTGCCTCATCATCATTCCTCAAATTTACCTACAGGGTGGACATTTTCTTGGATATTGAAATTCGGATTTTTAGGAAGCCAACATTTTGTAACAAGTTTTTGTATTTTATCAGTTGTCACCGCTTTCATCAGGAGAAAGGGGTTCTCAAGAGCCAGTTCATCAGGGTGTCTCATCTTACATTGGGTGTTGAAACCTGTTTTGTGGAATTTGACAAGCATAAATCCATGTTTCTGGTTTGAGGGTACCCCTCCGTATTGATTTATGAACTGCACCATCAAGTGCTTCGTGAGAGGGCATGTAAATATCTGTCCATTATTATTATTAAGGGTTTGAAACAAGATCTGGCTTTATTAGGTGCTGTGGGGTATAAAGCTGAACAGAGGCAAGACTTTCATTCTGATATGACTTTGCATTATTCTGCTGATGCTAAGGACATTCAGAAAATTCTTTGCAATAATTGTATTTTGCTTCAATGTGACGATGAGTTAGAATCATTGTTTGCATCTCTACCATGCTTCCCTTTTAAAAATAAACCAAACATTAAGAAGATTTTGGAGAGACCAGTTAGTTGACTTTCTGAGGCGTTTTTTCTGACAACAAAATGTGAGCAGTGTAAACAATGTCCTTTTATTGAGATCAATTCAGAGGGTCCACTGTATGGGAAAATTTTGGACCTTAAGCCATGAGGTAAATTCAGCTGTAACTGAGAGGGTGATTTACCCTGCCAAGTGTTGGACCTGCACTGTATTTTATGTTGGCAAGACTAACAATGCCTTGAACAGAAGGATCGATCATCACAGTATTGTGACGAATGACAATAAGAGTGCTTTGGCATGCCATACCGCACTTTTTGTTGGGTTTATTAGATTCAGATTTCTTGTGCTGGAGCACATTGTACAGGTGCCTATTGTGATGACTAGCAGAATTGGTTATTGCAAAGAGAGATGTACTGGTAGCTTTATTTCATTGATACCAATCTTTGAAAAATGAAATTGTCTGTTGTGACTTGTGACTGAAAACTAAGAGCTCTGTACTTTTTTTTCTTTTTTTCTCTGTTAGAGTGCCCTGTATCTTTCAAGGCAAACCAAAAAAACCAAAAATACAGTCCATGGTGTGTGTGTGCTAAAGTGCATGGGTGGGTGGTGGGGGCTATTCCCAACACACTGGTGATGCTATGAGGGTCCACTCAATAAGTAATTACATCCTTTAAGAGTTTCTACTTCTTCTTCTTTCTGTCTAAACACTGGTAACGAGGTGAATGCTGGATTCAGCAACATCACTAGAAAAGAAAAAGAAGCGTTGACTTTACTAAAACAAGCCCCTGTCAGGATCATGCAACCTGACAAAGGGGGGGGGTTAGTAATAATGAACTATGAAGAGTATGAAGGTAGAATGTCCAGGATTTTACAGTGATGTTTATGTTGAAGTTTCCAGTAATTAATTGAATGCAGCATGCAGGATGATTCGAACAATTTTAAAATGATTTGTTTATTGAGGGGAAAATAGACATGGACCAATCCAACTACCTGAACATGCCAGTACCTAGAATCCCTGTACCTTTCAGGATCCCAAAAATACACAAAAGTATCCCTGACCCACCCATGAGACCCCTAGTAGATACCAGGAATAGTATTACATATTCCTGTGCTAAATTTGTAGACTACGTACTTAAGAAATATGTTAAGAAAAAGGGGCAAATATGTAAATATTCATGGAGTTTTTTTATCTAACATCAATAAACTGGAATTCAACAAAGACCTGAACTTCCTGACAGTCGATGTGAAGGACTTGTATTCATCAATTCCCCACCAAGAGGGTATAGAATGGGTATAGAATGGGTCAGTTACATGTTACCCAAGGGAGGGGCATCAGCAGAGGAAATCACACTTGTTGAAGTCATCTTAGACATTATTCTGTCATACGATTTCATCATGTTCAGTGACAAGTTCTACCTCCAGAAAATAGGGGTAGCAATGGGCTCACCTTACGGGGCCAGTGTAGCAAATCTAGTGATGGCCTATTGAGAGGAGGAATAGTATGTGAAGAAATCAGGGCAGAACCCACATCAGATCCACTATTACACATGTTATTTGGATGATATTTTTATGTTAATAGAGAGAGACCATACCCAAGCAAAAGAACTGGTTTCATACTTCAACAGTACCACACACTTTTTATCTTTCACATTTACTTTTGGGAAAGATAACATTGCATAACTGGATCTTAACCTTAGCAAAGACTACACTAACAGTTGCTATTCAGCAACTATATACAGGAAAGAAATGTACTCACACACCTTTTTACACTAGAGTAGCTGCCACCCCCTTCACCAAAAAAGATCGGTGGTGAAGGGGCAACTAGTGAGGGCAGCAAGGATGGTCACAAAAGATGAAGACTTTTCCACTAAATGTAGTAAACTGCAGGGTATGTTTTCTTGAAGGGGTTACCCAAACTACTTACTGAATCAAATAATGACAGAAGTGCAGTCAAAATGATCAAGAGGTGTTTATAAACCAATATTGGATAGGAAAACCATTTCAGATAACTTAACATTAGATTTGCACACAAAAACAGGCACTAACAATCTTGGTCAGGGTAGTTTGATTACACCCTTTAGCTCAGATGCATACAAGATTATGAGGATCATCACTAAGAACTGGGGCATTTTATGGAATGACCCAACTACCAGGTCAAGAATAGAGGGCCCACCTAGATTAGTTTTCAAATGGGGCCCCAACCTAAAAAATATCTTGGAAGCTAACCATGGTATGTACCAGTATGCAGTTAGGTATGGTACATTCAGATGTAACATGTGCCATTATTTCCCATACATGTCTACAGGGTCAACCTTTACCATTAGAAATAAATAATATCAAATAAAACACAAATTTAACTGTCAGACTAAAGCTGTGTTCTATGTAGCTCTATGTCAACAATGTTCAGCATTCTACATAGGGAAGACAGACAGGAGGTTCAGGGAAAGGGTTTACAAACACCTGTACCATATAAAAAAAGGGAGTCAAGAGAATGCCCTAAGTGGACACAAGCAGGAATACACAGACCACACATTTAAATTTAAGGTGATAGACAGTGTGAAGTCTGATGGAAGAGGGGGCCCAGAATCTTTACATTTAGAAAGGTTAGAGTTATTGTGGCAACTCAGGACTACGACTTGCACTTACCCTGGGTTAAATGAGGTTTACTCTGTTTCTTGTATTTTAAAGCTAAGAAACCTCCAGAGATGACTAACATGATGAATTGTAGGACAAACTAGCTATGTCAAATACATAACAGTTGTCTCAGTACAAGCTAATACGTATGAACTCTTAACAGCAGTCAATTTAGCAACACATAATTCAAATGGTGGGTGCCATGCCATGATGTATAGACAAGAATGTTGTTTGTACTTCCATGTATCATTATATATAATTGTCACCTCAATATTTATATATATATTTTTAGTTTTTATTCTAATGTTAACTGTAGGATGCCATGCCATGCTGCATAAGACAGAAAAGTGTTCTGAACATTTTTATGCATTACTATTTTTATGCATTAGTACATTTTACTACTTCTTTATACTTCACCATTCTGTTATATGCATTCTAAGCACATTTATATTTTGAAATATTTTCAAACATTTTTAACAACAAGATTTTTGAAAGGTTCTTAAACATTTAAATATTTTTAATAACTGTATGTTTACATATTATGAGTATGATTCACTATGTCACAATACTGGTCAAGAGAGTGTGTATACTTACTTGCCTTTTAATAAATCCAGAGGGTGTTTTGAAAGAAACTCTTAAAGAATGTAATTTCTTATTGAGTGGACCCTCATAGCATTATTAGTGTGTTGGGAATAGCCCCCACCCATTGGCTGACTAACAACATGCTTGCACCATGGACTGTATTTAAATGCAATGGTTTTATTGAATGCCTTTACCTGAAGAAGTCTCACCACCAGGTGGGATGAAAAGCGCTTTGTGTTCACAGTTGTTTTATCATCTATTTCAATATATATTCTGTATTTTTTATTATTTTTTTGCCTGTGCTACATTAAAGAAAAGGAACTACAGTATTTGGAGTGGACTTACCTTCTTCCGCAAGTGTCTTGGATTGTTGTTAGGTCTCCTACCTTTCATATTATAGTTGAATTGTGTCTTCCTGGCCATTTGTTTTTTACTTTCCTATTTACTTCTGTTATATTGCATGAATTTCTATGTACATTCCAAATTACCGTGTTCAGTTGTTTTATCAAACCTCTAACTTTTTGGGTTTTATTGACTTTCTGTAGTCTATTTCCTTCATTTATCTTAATATATCTGTTCATCTCTATTAAATCAAGCAACTCTTCTCTTAGATCATTTTATTCTAAATTGAGGGCACATTCTTTGTACTCCATTTCCTGCAGTGAGTTCCAGAGCATCTTCCTGTGCCACCTTCTCTTCAGTTTCATCCTTGGCAATCTGTTGCTCTTTCATATGGGAACTCACTGTCCTGTCATTCCACAACATTAACTGCGCCAGAGTTGCCACAGCTTCCTGTTCCTTTCTTCGCTGTACAACGCCTACTGAAATTTTGTACTGGTTTCATATGGAAGGCTCCAAAGTATCTTCATATGGCAACTGATCAGATGTTTTCCACTTCACTGGTTTCTCCGTTAATCTATCCTGCTCTGGTATTATCAGAGTTAGATTTTCTACACTAAATCCTTCCCTTTGCAGATAATCCATAACTTCAGTTTCTGTTTCTTTAACTTATCCATTACTAATCCTCTTTTCTACTTTTCATCTTTATTTTCTTATTTTTTGTATTGTAAAACTGCCCATATATGGATGCCTTTGTTTGCATTTCTCATGAGATGACTTTGGTGCTGCTCTTTTCGTATTGATTAATCTTGCTTTCTCCTTTGCATGACTATTGCACCATATTAAATCTATTTTTCTTTCCCATGTCTATATTTCTTCATCAGATGCCTCCTGTTCCTCCTGTTTTGTGGGACTCGTTGTTCCATCATGCTGTAATATAGCCTGTGTTACACTTTCTACACTAAATCCTTTACTTTGCAGGTATTCCAGAACTTCAGCTTCTATTTTTTAAACTTCTGCTTTATTAATATTCTGTTCTACATTCCCTCTTTGTGATGTTATTTTTTTATAGTGAAATTTTCCATATCTGAATGCCTTTGCTGGTATTTCTCTTTGAATATTTTTGGGGCTGCTTTTTTTGTATTGATTAATTTGGAATTCTCCTTTCTGTAAATATTGCACCATATCAGAACTCTCTTTCTTTCCCATATCCATATTTATTTTTATATCTTTCAAAAATCTCTAGATTTTGTTCTTTATATTCTCACACTTCCTTAGTTGCTTCCTTTTCCAAACATCCAAAAGTTTCTTTGTCTATATAATGTTTTTCATAAATCTGTTGTACTAATGAACACAAATTTGCATTTGAAGCTTTTGACAGTTTATCAGTGGCCCACATGGTTAGGTATAGGTTGTGCTATCACAGTTATCCATGTCACATTCCAACTCGGGATCAGTGGATGGGTTACTGGAGGAGGCAGACAGTGGATGGGATACAAGAAGAGACAGATGACACAGGTTAATTAAATGCATAAACACTACATGATGCAGCTTAGTAATGATATATGGGCCAGCTATACTTCTACAATGTTAATGGGGATATGGGCTTACCAGGACAACATGCATGGGTGAAGATCATGAGCTCTGTATAACAGTCAGATTTTATGTATGCTACATATTGCACACAGCTGACAATTGGGAATAAATGAAATAGTACAACATACCTGACATGTCCTGATAGGACCCCACTGCCAAAGGTGAGGTTTGAACTGAAACTGTCATAGGGAAACATAAACAATACATCAATGGTAAACAAATAACAGTCGTCATGCTGCGTTCCAACAGAGATATAACAGTGAACAGTCAAAGCCATCCTCACATTGTCTGTATTTCAGATTGCATGTACTAACAACTATTGCTATTGTACCTAGCATTAAGAGTGTACCTGTAAAGTATGCGTTAAACTTGCAACTTACAGAACCCGTCGGCATTTGTCATTCTCTGTAAGCATAACACAGAGAGTGCAGGTTAATCACAATAAACTATGGCTATCTTTTTACTCCAGCTCTGTCTAAAGTACATGTATTAGTAATTATCAAAGAGTACCGTAAACTGTTAACACAGAAATCCAGAATGGTTTGCAAGTCTGTCAATGCTGCAATAATCTCCATCAGAGGGATGCTGAGTATCTTTCCCAGAGGGTCACAGAGGTATGACACCAGCCTGTGGATACCTTCAGTAAGTTTTATAAACCAAATCATAACGCTTACATTATAATAAAAGTATTTACTACTAGTTGTATGTGTTTATGGGAATGTTTAAAGTTCATTTCATGGCTGTCTGTACAATAAGAGTAATACTGATGTATTTAACATGAATGATATACCATAAATATTCTTATTATAAGCAGGAATGTGTGGCTATGCCAATTAGCTCAACTGGTTGAACAATGTGTTGTAGTGATTAATGTTCCCCTATGTTTAGATTCAAAGCCCATTACAGGTCATTTTGTAAATATTGATGCTTATGTAGTTGATATTGAACCTAAGCAATTTAAGCCCTCTAATATTTGGCAAGTATACAGTTTATTTTTTCTAAATATAAGGAACAGTCATGTTTCATTGACATCTGTAACTCTTAGGCCCCGAGCGACTATACACATTTCTCCATTATCCATAACATTTTGACAAGTATTGCACACTATATGTCTGTATGTGTGAGTGCTGAGTAATACAGATATGCATTATTAGTCTCTGTATTATAAAACAGTTAAACACTGAGACATATTACTGCTTTATGATGGAATACGTCATAATGCCAAAGAAATAATGCAGTATGTTGTAAGGTATTGTGCTGTCTGTTATCCTAAACTGTTGAGCTCTAAGTCACTGTGAATGTCTTGTCTTATGGATGCACCTGGGCTGGATTCCTTTGATGGAGCATTGATATTTCATTTTGCTACTTATGTATTGGAACAGAAATGTGACTTAATTGCTTGTTCAGATATGCAGTATAGCTTTTTTATATGTAGTAATTATGTGGCACATTAACACTTACAGTGTTTAGGCCTCGGATAACTACACGTTTCCCCATTATCCTCTACGTTCTGCAAATCTTCCTCAGTAATCCTGTATGATGAGGTGCCTTTTCTGTCAGCTATCTTAACCCATTAAACAGTAGTCCAATATGAATGCCTCAGGGAGAAATGTGGCTTTGAATCATTAATGTTATTTCTATATTTCTGTAATAACAAATTAAGACCAGATATGGTAGATATTAGCTTATTCAGTTATGCAGTATAGCTGTTATAAACATTAGGTATGCAGGAGGTATGTTAACACCTATAGGCTTAATTCATGGATAACTGCAAATATTTCTGTTATCTGCAAAGTTTTTGGAAACCTCCCAGTTGTGTCACTATATCTGTATGTTTATTTCACTGCCAATATATATATATATATATATATATATATATATATATATATGTGTGTGTATGTATATCTTATCAGTACATTCCTATAATATTCAGTAGTATTTTAACACTGGCTGCCTTCCTACAAAATTGAAATGGTGATGTATGTTCCAACAGTGATGTACGTTTTTCTGTCTATATATGTCTGTCAAGTGCATACACAGGTTATGTTACACTGCCTGAGATTCTGCATTGTTGCAGGTTTTGTTTAGTGACGTGAGCAGTGTGATGACAGCCAGGATTGCATGTCTTTGGATCTTCCTTGCATAGTCATACAGTTCTGTTATTTAAGCCACATAAATCCATACAATCACAGGCAAGGTGGATTACCTAGGCAGGTAGGTATCAGGTCTAGAATATGAACTTAGATAAGAGTTACAGGTTTGAATCTGTGCTCTTTCAGATTTATAAATTTGTTCTTATGTATGAAGTTTTGACATTAACACAGCAATGATTAAATGTGCAAAATGTGAACTTGTATGTCACATCAAAACTCTAGAACGTGATGTTTGATATTTTTTACTGTTAATTTTTAAATACCAAACATTATATAATCAACTGACAAAATCCTTCCATGCCAGTAAAACTTATTTTTTTTACTTTTTGCAGATGAGGAAGACAGAGCCAGGAATCATGCATTGTGCATCAGGCAGTTGTACAGGCTGGAGGGGCAGCATAAGGAGAGAGGTATGTGTGTTCTAACAACAAATATTAATTTCGTCAGAAGAAATCATAACATTAAACAGACATCTTTGCTGGCAGAATCAGGAAGACTAATATTAATGCAAGACTACCCATAATGCAGCTGCAAGGTAACTGCAATAGTCATTGATTTAATGTGAGTAACATTACAGAAAGATGTCATGCAAAGTTCTACATCTGAGATATAAGCAAGATATGTTGGAGAAAACAATTATATTATTTTTAAGCACAATCTAAATGACTGACATATCTGTGTAACTGTCATAGTGCTTTTAACTGGACTGTGATCCAATAAGTCATGTATTTGAATAACACCCCCCCCCCCAATGTGGGACCAATTGTCTCTAGTAGGGGATGCATTATCTGCTTTTGTGGAAAAATCCTTGCTTCCTATTTTAGATGGAATGTCCAGCATTTTTAAAGATACACAAATGTTTTGCATGACTTTTATGCTTGATACAAAGAGCGTGATACTGAGCGACTGCTGTTGGTTACCCTTGACTTTAATTTACTTTTTGCTGTTATTCCAAATGACATCAGCATTGAATATATTAGAGCCATTTTTGTGCAGGAATAGTGACTTTTCTGCAAGTGACTTTGATATGTATGCTTCTTGAACTAGTCTTAGAGAATGTGTTTATCTTCGAAGTTGCTTTTTATCTGCAGTGCACTGGGGTGGCAATGGGCACAACATGTGCCAATTCATATGTGAATTTCATCTTAGGTCAATGGGAATATGAATTTATTTATTCAAACAATCCATTTGTGGACAACATCAGCTACTATAGATATTTTGTGGATGATATCCTTTTGGTATGGAAATGTACATCTGACACTCTTTCAGCTTTTGTTGATTATTTACATACCACAACTACCTTTCTAAGATTTACTCATCACTTCTCAAGTGAATCAATTGATTTTTTAGATGTTACTGTATCCAAGGACGTATGTTGCAAAATAGAGACTAAGATTTTTAGGAAGTCTTGCAAAAAGAACAACATTTTGCATAAACCAGCATGCACCCTAAATACATCACTTGGAATGTGTTGAAGGGTCAGTAGCTCAGAACATCGAGGCTTCACAATATGGATAGTAGTATAGATGAAGCACTAACACAGATGTCTGAATGGTCCTTGGCAAGAGGCTACTCTTGTAAGGAAGTAGATGAAGCAGTATTTGAAGTATGGTCCCTAAGGGAAACTACTGCACAACCCTATTTTAAGGAATACAATGAAGTAGCACTTAATAGGTTGCATAGACAAACTTTCACCCCTCAAGTTGTCCTTACATACTCAAGCAATGTAGGAATTATTTGTGAGATTATAAAAAAGAACTGGCCAGTTCTGATGACAGATAAAACAGTCAGAAGGGCACTAGGATCCACACCAAGTTTTTCATTTTGCAATAATAAATCTTTAAAAAGAAAACTGTGCTATAAATATACCAAATGCAATAGCTTTCCTTTTTCAGCTAGTACAGGTACTTTTCCATGTCGATCTTGTCAAGCCTGCAAACATATTTTGACTATAAGGTTTATTGGACATCCCTCTTTGTGCTATCAAATCCAGTTTGAATTTTATGCTAACTACAGGAGTTTGAATGTGATTTATTATAAAAAATGTCAAGCATGCAGCAGTTTTTAAGTAGGAAAAACAAACCGGATGCTGAAAGACAGAATACTTGAACACGTTGGGGGCATTTGCACCAAAAAACATACAAATGCTTTAGCTAAACATGTATCTGATTCTGGCTCTGCTCATTGTTTTAAATTTAATGTTTTAGAGTGCTTTGAACATACCACTAGAGGAGGGGATATCAGAAACATCACTGAATGTGCTGAACTTAGGTGGATTATTTTATTAAAAGCTGATTCCCTCCCCTGGTTTGAATAATAATGTTTCTAGCAAACCAGATTTACAAGCACATGGCTTAAGGCATTGACTGTATAATTTTTTGGAATGGTCTTATGAATGGTTTTGCCCCATCACTTCCTGAGTAGCCATGTGACCTGATTGTTTTTTCTGATTGGGTAACATGCTTTTAACAGTGCTGCAGTTTATATGGAGTATAATAGTCTGAAGAAGTGGCCTCCAGCCGTGAAAGCACTTAACTTTTCCTTTTTTTTTTTTTTTATTCAAGTTTTATAAGTGTTAGCCATGGTGGTCAAGCTTGTTTTTACCTGTTGAATTGTATTTTGTGCTAACTCGATATTCATTCATCTGGTATACTTGTGTTTGTTGTTCAATTAATAACCACACCTACTTGAATCAATAAAACTTCAGGGAGACACTCAACATTAGACTGGATTCTTACAAACAAACCAAACAAACCGACAAAAGTAGACTGCCTCTCAGATAGCATAGGTGACCACATACTAACATATGCTATTAGAACTCACCATAATCTAGATAAACATGTTTTTCTACAATCAAATGCAAAAGCTCCCAATAGTTTTGGGACAAGGTTGGCTCACTGAACCTCTATATTTATTTGTGGAAAGTAAGCTAAGACTACTGTTATCCATAGCACCTGCTGTCCTAAAGGACACATCTCATTTTCTGTGCTCTTTATTTCATTCAGTGAATGGAATGGATGTCTCTGGAAGCCTTTTAGTGACACTCGATGTTACACATTGCTTGCGGTAATGCCAAATATGGAAGGACTGGATTTAGACTTTTTATTTCACATCATAGTGACTATACACACAGTATGATTACTGTTATTTGTATGTTATTGGAAATTGTTTTGAATAGTAATGCTTTCTTATTTGAAGACAGCATTTTCTGCAGAAGTTAGGTGTTGCCATGGGGACCCCCTGTGCAAACAGTTATGCTAATCTTGTGTTGGCACAGTTGGAAGAGGATGTAATTTACAATAATAATCCTTTTTCTTCACTTATCAAGCATTATGTGAGGTTTGTGTAAGACATCTTTCTTTTATGGGAAGGTGACGTCCAGGCCCTTTTGAAGTTTCTTAAATATTTAGAATCTACCATGCATTCTTTGAGATTTACATTAAATTATTCCTTGTCATCCATAGATTTTTAAGATGTAACAATTACCAAGAAGAGTAGTAAAGATCTAGACACTAGGATGTTCAGAAAATCTTGTTAGAAAAATGGGTTATTGCATCATTCTAGTACGCATCCACCTCAAATTTTTTCCAATATAGTTAAAGGACAAACTTTGAGGGTTTCCAGACTTTCCACTGATGACCAAGTCTTTGACACAGTATGACCTCATTATATACTGACTTTGTGGAAAAAGGCTATTCTCACAATTTTGTCACTAAACCTTTTAATGACATTTCTAATCTCAGGGCCAGTAGAAGGGCTTCCTACTTTTCCAGTTATACTAGCTGTGCACAACCTGTTACCTGTAGGCCAGCAAATAGTTCTCCAATAATAGTTTTTACTTATTCCAGTAATATTCATCAATTTTGTGACATTATTAGAAATAATTGGCTTATTCTATTAGCAGATGACAAAATTAAGAAAATTGTTGGAAATGAACCTGGCTTTGTTTTTAGGAATAACCTTTCTTTGAAAAGGATGCTGTGTTATGGTCCTTCTTCTGGGAGTACACCCAATAGAGTGGTACATGAGAGAAGGGGTACTTATCCCTGCTATAATTGAAGAGCCTGTGATTATATCTCCACTGATTTAGATTTTTGTGATCCTGTTACTGGACAAATTTTTTACCCAAGTTTTTTGCCACCTGTAAGAGCACTAACTTAATATAGCTAGCTACTTGCTGTGATTGTTCCAATTTTTTTGTGGAACATATTTTGGAGCACATTGGCCATCTTCGTAATAATATACCAACTAATGCTTTAACATGTCATGCTTCTGTTTGTATGGGTCATGATAGGTTTTGCTTTAAAGTTTTACAACTGGTTCCACCTAACATAAGGAGCGGTGATTTTAATAATTATATTGAGATGATAGAACTCAAATGGATTATACCTTTACAAGCACACAGGATGTCTGGTCTTAATTATAGCCTACCCCTGAAGCCTGTTCTAAAGGGGAAGTGACAGTTTCACTATTGAGTTCTAACTGATACATTTATATTGCTGGTGCATTTTTTATTGGTTGCTATATGCTATATATTGAGTGTGTTTTTTATGTTTCTCACTTGGCCTGATGAAGCGGTAACCCTGCAAAAGCACTCACCATTAAACTTTTATTATTTTTTTACCCTGGTTGCTGCTGTGGTGGTCATTCTGCCTTTTTTTTTTTCCTGTTGCTTATTTGTGGTGGACCAACCTTCAGCTGTGAGGTGTTCAGCTTTTGTTTTCAAAACTCCATTTCAAACAGGGTAAGCCAACTTACTATATCAACCTACCAGACAAACATAAAAACAACCCAAAACTTTTTTGGTCATCACTAAGTAAATGACTCCACCTTGGCAAGACTACCACTTACTCTCCAAAAACAAACAATGACAGACTCTATCCCCACACAGTTGAATTCCTACTTTATACAATCAATATTATCTCTCTTAGACACTGATACATCTGCTCCCCTCTTTACCCCTGTTTAATCAAAACCACACACAGCTCTTCAGTTGTAGTCCAGTACCTACCTCACTCATAATGAAGTTGCTCCTTAAACTAAAAACTACTTCCATAGCTGTAGACCAACTACCATCAGACTAACTAAAATGACCTCAGAAGTCATAGCCTTCCCTGTGTCCATACTAATTAACAGGTCCATAGCAGAAAGATACGTCCCATCACTGTGTAAAAAATCCTACATCATACCACTGCACAAAGGCAGCACATCTACAACGTAGAATTACTATCATAGCTGGCCTTAGGCATATATATGCTGCCTGGGGCGCCGCTCTAGCAAGGTCGCTTTTCCAGTATTTATTTGAGTGTGTAGACCAGGATGGAGGCACCGGGTAGTGTGGTGGAGGGTGCCATGGAGCCTTTCTGCCTAGGGCACCAATTGACCTAAGGCCGCTTCTGATTACTATAGACCAATAGTGATTCTCCTCCCTCTCCAAAATATTAGAGAAATGCATCCATATGTAGCCAATGCAATTCCTAACTTCAAATAACCTGCTCTCAGAAATACAACATGGCTTTAGGCCCCAGCACAGCACCACTACTGCACTACTACAAGTTTCCAATATAATAAACCAACATAGAAACAACAGTCTGCTTGTGTCCACCATGTTCTTAAACTTGTCTTGTACCTGCAACCGCTCATTTATTCTCTTCAATAGTTCTTTCACAATACTACTTGTTCTGGTTTCTTACCTATCTGGAAGACAACAAGCCATTAAATGGCAACAAACCTACTCATCAATTCAAACAGTTACTACAGGTGTCCCTCAGGGCTCTGTACTGGGTTCTCTCCTATTTAACATATTTATTAATGACCTCCACACCTCCAGTCACCATGCTAGTTTATTTCAGTATGCAAATGACTCAACATTAATATGTGTGGCCTCAACAACAAATAAGCTCCAAGACATTACCCAAAAATCTTTCTCCTTTGTAGAAACCTGTCTCAAAGAATCAAACCTCCTACTTAACCCCAAGAAAACCAAGTTAAATACTTTTTACCTGAAAAAGTTGCCAAAATCTAAAGCAATATTTTACCATAAAGTTATCAAATAATACTGTCACTGAAACTGTAACTCACAGTAAACTTCCAGGCATTATAATAGATGACAATCTCAATTATCACCAGCATATACTGTACACCATTACATCTACTCACCAGAAACTAGGGTCCCTTTATAGGATCAAGAGATTCCTTACAGATACTGTAAGAAAGACTCTAGCCATCACCTTCTTATCGCTAGCCACCAGCTTCTTATTGCCAGTTCCATTATATAGCGCTGCTATCCTAACAAACTTAAATAATACTCAAAGAAAAAAAACTTGCATCCTGCTACAATAAAACAGCTAAACTTGCCACCAATCTCTCTCTTAGGACCCACCATTGTCAAAGCTTAAAGCAATTAAACTGGCTTGAACTACACAACTGCCTAACATATTCACAACTAACTATAGCACACAAACTCATTCATCATCCAGAAAAATGCCTTACACTACAAAACATATTACTGCCCTACTGACCAGCAAGGAATCTCTGTTCTAGTAACAAATTCTTATTACTTACAAATAAGTCAAATAATGTTGCAGGAGACGTGCTGTACTCCAAATACATTGCTAAACTCTGGAATAGTATCCCTACACAAATAAAACTCTCCCAACAAACTCAATAGTTTTAAACCACGACTTAAACAATATCTCAGAAAATCCTGATCCTGCACATGCTCATCACAAGGTTAAGACTTTGTGTTCACAGCCCAATATTTTCCAGATACTCTCATTAAACAGGATACTCTCAACCTTTCACTGAAATGACAAAACATTTGTATACAGTCCACTAACTAGCACATGGGTATTCTTTCTAGTAACCTCCACCTTTGTTGCACTTGTCCCATTACATTGTCATGACAAATTATATGTGCATGGGATAATTATGTTGGGTAGCTACACGTTTGCTGATTACTTGTTGCACAGTACTGTGTTCGAGTAATTTGTACACAGACATATTTAGAGCCATCAGCTATGCTGTCTACCTACATGACATACATTAGCCATTTGCTTCAATATCAGTTGGGGGGACTTCCACACTTCTTTAATTTTTGCTGCTGCTGTTGTGTTTTAAGTAATGAACAGGACTTTTTTAAGTTGTGCATATGCATCCATTTTTTCAAATAAACCAGACACTGCTCTTCTCTTCGCTGATCCTGTGTGCTCTCCATCACACTAACTCTAGCAACTACCCTCAAAATATCCAATATTTCAGATGTAATCTCTTTTAACTGTGCTTGATGAAACCAATCAAGCGACCAGATCTGTAAAGTCCTGGAAGAAAGAAACTTACAGCATCAAAACATCAACGTAGGTCATGGTCGAGACACTGGTTAATTAACTGGATTGTTATTAAGGTATTGGGAGAACACACCACCAGGAAAGATATCAAGCAATTTCTGTTCTATCTGCCCCCTCAAAAAAAAATCTGATAATCTCTAAGTGTATTTGTCCCCCCTTAGTTGTTGCTGGGTAAAATAGTAAGCTTAATTACCTATAGCTGTGTTTTTTCCTTATACCTGTTGCTAGTGTATAATACTAAGAAATACAAAATTACTGCATAGCTGTTTTGTGTTTACCGCAGTCCATTATGATTTCCCCAGAGTGTTCTTTACAAATAAGTAAAATCTTCTTGGTTTAAAAATGAAAATCACCAAGAGACTACAGTTCCTTTAACTTCCTATGACTTTCAACCCAGACCATTTTGTTAATTGTTTTTTTCTGGTCACAAGCACACTGAATGGCTCTATCATTCCTTGTAAGAACCTGTTCCCACCTGACCAATAAGGTATTCCTTTCTCCCTCCCCTTAATGTACCTATTTACTTTATTTAAACCTGCTGAGGATCAGGTGCCATTGGTAAAAAATAAACCAGATACTTCTCTTCACTGGTCCTGTGTGTTCCCCACGTAAGTATCTTTGCTATTTTCTCAATGCTCCTTAAATTGTATGCTAGTGAAATACAGGACTTAGAATATTAATAACTTTTAACATCTGTTGTTCTTTCATATTTGAATTTTTGTTGATATAAGGAGTAATGATAAATAATTGTGTATATTATCTCTGTATCAACTGTTATCATGACTATTAACAGGCCTTCTCTGAAACGCTGATGTTATAACTCTCTGTACTACTAAAACAACTATGCAGCAGTTTTAGTAATTATCTCTTAGGCTAGGTTTTATGTTTATAATGTATAGGCCCCTTTAAGAAATTTAACAAAGTTTTACTTGTTTAATGATTGTAGTGTTGTAAGCACATGATTATTCTAAGCAAACTGCAATGTTATTAGCATTCTATGGGACTGAGTTATAACTTTTATTTGATTCTATATATTTAAATTCTCTTTATTTTTCTGCAAGGTTGTTCTCTTTGATTGTTCCTTTTAAGTAATACTGACAGCATTTCTATAAGTATATCATATTGTATCATAGCTCCTATAAGAATTGCATAGAATAAGAAAACTTCTTAATTGTATCTGCATGTATCTTTCTTTATTTTGCTGCAAGTCTTGGTTGTTCCTTTTACTTAAATAGTGTTAAGAGTTTATATAAGTATAATGTATTATGCCATAGCTGCAACAGGAGGTGCTTAGTGTAAGTAAGGAATGTTTTTTTTTTGTGTTTAAATGGAGCTTTACTAGTGTAAGTATCGGCAAACATATTTATTCTACACCTTTTCTTTACAGTACACTAACTCTAGCAACTGTCCCTGAAAATATCCAGTATTTCAACTGTAATTTCTTTTAACTGCACTCAGTAAACCCACTCAAGTGACTTGGAATTGTGAAGTGTTGGAAGGAAGAAACGTTCAGCATGCAAAAATCAATGTAGGTCACAGTCAAGACTCTGCTTAATTAACTGGCTTGTTATGAGGGTATATGGAGAGCACACCAGCAGGGATGATATCTGTCTTATTTACCGCCTCCCCCCAAAATCTGATAAATAATCTCTAAGTGTATTTGTCTCCCCTTAGTTGTTGCTGGGTAAAATATAAAGCTTAATTACCTATAGCTGTAGTTTTTCTCCTTATAGCTGTTGCTAGTTTATGATGCTAAGAAAAACAAAATTACCCTTTAGCTGTTTTGTGATTACTGCAGTCCGTTATGATTTCCCCAGAGAGCTCTTTACAAATAAGTAAAATCACCAAGGGACTACGGATCGTTTAACTTCCAACCTACCTTCAACCCAGACCTTTTTGTTGATTGTTTTTTCTGATCACAAGCACATTGAATGGCTCTACCCACTCTGTTCACCCTCGCTTCTCTTGGGCTGTCTCTGCTCCCCTACCCTACCCTACCTTCATTTCCCACACACCCCTGCTATGCCTAAACGTATTCCCAAATAGCCACTTCCCTGAGGTAAAGGCATCCTTTCACAGCTAAGATAAATCCAAATTTATATCATTCCATCTATCCAATTAAACTGTATTGTACTAACTCCCACATATCGCACTCCACTTGCTTAACCACTTGCTACTTTACATCTTTTAGGGTAATAAGTCATAGCCGGACAAAAGAATAGTTTTAAATCCCCCACATATCAAAACTCAATTACAACTAACAATTATTCCTACCCACCCATAACATTATTACTTTTAATTAAACATACCTGAAACATTAGTAGTAAGCAATATGATAAGTTTATACCTATCAATCCTCCATATTTATTATATTTTTTCTTTCATCACTTGTTGATACTGGTACAATAATGCTGATTAACTTATCTCCATTTTTACCACTCTGAATTAATCTGGCAGCCAACTAAATTCCTGCTTTTATGTAAATATTCAGTATATGTTACTGTAATCAAACCAACTAAATTCCTGACTTATGTATATATTCTGCATATATTACTGTAGCCACTATGTTTAACACTGTTTCTACTTCTGTACCAATTAATGTTTAATTTTTTTTTCTGCATCTATGTTCTTGTCGGAGCTTTTCTCCCCGGGCCTCCACCGAAAATGGGATCTTTTAGGTCCAGTGGACTTTCCCGGTAAACAAATGCAATAAATAAATACAATTTCTATCTATTACAGCTCACATAACCTCTTACCATACAGAACTTAACAACATACAATCTACATACACTACACCCTTCCCAGGCCCATTACAATTAAAACATACAAAATTAATAACAGCACCAACTATCTATAATCCCACAAAAATAAACCATGCACTATTTACCTTACTTATACAACAATCTTTCCCTAGTGTTACACAGAAATATGATAAGTTTATATCAAAACACTTAAAAATTTTAGTTTACATTGAATCGCAGCTCATACTTAGTGGGACATTCACCCCAACCATGGTCCCCCAAACAAATCCAACCCATCTAGATCTTCACACCCCAACCCATCCCCAGCATCTATTAACTCTGCCCAGAAAAGGTATGGACTTACTACTACTTAATATAAGTCTTAGGAACACCATGAACAAAATTCAAGAACTGCATGCCACCCTTGCTCTATATACTCCAGATATAGCTCTTATAACAGAAACCTGGCTAAAACCAGACGTCTCTAACAAAGAAATACTTCCCCAGGATACAGCATACATAGGCTAGATAGACAACAGAAAAGAGGTGGTGGTATTGTCTCTATATAAAAGCAATCTCAATTTAGAAACTAGACATAACCATCCCAAACTATAACAACACCAAAATACTCTTTACTAAACTAACAATTAATCCAAAGAAACATCTGAACATAGTGGGAGCCTATATCCCACCTAGGAACAATCTGACTAGAACACATCCTAAATTGGACAGCAACATCCCTCCCTCAGGAAACAATTATAATAGGTGATTTTAAAGTGGACTGTTTAAGAACAACAATAGGCACTGTTGTTTTAATAACTTATCGGCTGAAGAGAAAACAGCTCTGCATAGATTTAGAAATCATGAAAGTATAGTTGTTCATCCTGCCGATAAAGGTGGGGCAATTGTAGTCATGGAAAGGAGTTTTTATTTTGATAGCATCAATACTATGTTAAATGATGAGTCTACCTATACTAGAATTACTGCTGATGAAGTACATCACACTATAGACAGTGTTCATAATATAGTACAAGATTGTGTATGCAATGGATGTATTAATGCAGAACTAGCAAATTATTTAATTGTTAAATCACCATGTGTTCCAACTTTTCATGGTCTTCCCAAAATCCATAAGGATTCAGTGACTCCTCCTTTCAGGCCAATTGTAGCAGGAGCCGGATGGGTGACGGAACCCTGTTCTATTTTTGTAGAGAAGCAGTTGAGACCTATCCTGGATAAATTGAATGTGGTTCTACGTGATTCCAAACATTTTTTACAGAATCTTTATTCTTTTATAGAGCATAACACTATATCCCCCGAGGTTATGATGGTCATCTTAGACATTCAATCCCTATTTACGGTTATACCTAATGGGATAGGAGTTATGTAAGTAGGCATTTATCTTTACACAGTAGTTATGATGGTAAAACTATAGATTTTATTGGTCTACTTATTGAGACCATTCTCGAAAATAATGTGTTTATTTTTGATGGCAACTATCATGTCCAAACCTCTGGCATAGCTATGGGCACATCTTGTGCCAATAGCTATGGCAACATGGTATTGGCATACTGGGAGGATAAGTTTGTTCTGCAGGGACATGAATTTCTTAATAAGATTAGTTTCTACAATCGTTTTGTAGATAAAGTGTATTTGCTATGGAATGGGGATGAGAAAGACCTCTTTACATTTATACAATATTTGCAAGGGACTACTCACTTCCTGAAGTTTACTTCTAAATATTCAAGGCATAGTATTGATTTCCTGGATGTAACTATAGAGAGAAGCAGTAATGGAACCTTTAGTACACACCTATATAGGAAAGAATGCTATAGGAACTCATCCCTTCATTGTACCAGCATGCACCCACCTCATGTCTTCCATAATATAGTTAAAGGACAAGGGATGAGCACCTCCCACCTGAATGACAATGATCGAAGATTTAAAGATGAGATGATGAATCTTGGTAAACAATTTAGTAAGAGAGGCTATAGGAAAAGGGAGATAGAATTGGGGGTGCATGCTGGCATTGAACTTAGAGGTAGTAGAGTGAGACCATTTTTTGGTAGAACTATTGAGATATCTGAAGGGAGGAACATGCCACTTGATACCTTGACTATACCTATACAATATAATAGTGACACTAGGGCAGTCACTGAGATCTTTAAGAAACATTGGCCCATACTTCTTACTGATGATAAAATTAAAGAAGTAGTTGGAGTAAGACCGAGGTTTAGATATAAAAATAAAAAGAATTTAAAACAAATGCTTTATTATCCAGATAGGAGCAGGGATATGGATTTGGCTCCTACTACTACAGGCACTGTCCCATGTGGCAATTGTAATTTCTGTGCCTTTATTGAGACTGATAGTGTATTTAGTAGTCCTGTTGATGGACGTAGGTTTAGTTTTAAAGTACATGCAGATTGTAATACTACAAACGTTATTTATTTGGCACATTGTGTCAAATGTCTCTCATTTTACATAGGGAAGTGTAATCATAGATTGAGGGACAGGATAAGAGAACATAATTACTCAATAAGAATTAAATATGACAATAACGCATTGGCAAAACATGTTATGACAGAAGGAGAACATCATAAGTTTAAGTTTAGGGTGATTGATAGAGTACATGAGTCCTTGAGACTGGGCGATATTTGCAATCACACTGAGAGGATTGAGTCACAGTGGATCCTGAGGATGCAGTCATATAAACGGAAGGGCTTGAATAGCCACATCCCTTTGAAACCTGCCCTTAAAGCGAGGAGATTATTTAGATAGCCTCTTTTTATTGTTTCTACACATATGATGTTTATTTTTCAAGTTTGACTATTATATGCATTTTTGGATATTCCTATATATTTATTTTTATATATTTGTATATAGTTGTATGTCATTTATTTATTCATAGATTTTTATTTATCTGTTTTTTTATTTATGGGATATGCTTTTAAGGGGCATGATGTTAGCTCTCGTTTTGATTGGCCTATGCATAGTATTTTAGAGAGCTTAGTAGTGTCATTCATTATCTGATGAAGCAGTGCTGGGATTAAACTGTGAAAGCATGTATTCCTCTTACATTAAAGACTCTGCGTTTGCATTTTGAATGGAGCAGCTGTCTGTTGCATTTTTTATGGTATCAGCTGTGTATTCCAGATATCGTATTTACTTTCTTTGAATGACTCGTTTTATTGTGGTTTATCTGGATTTATCTCCTCTCCAATAATATATCTACCTATTTGTATTTGTATGTTGTATATTGTTAGAAAAATATGTATTAATGTGTGTATGCTTAATGCCAAATTAATACTCAAGTGTTTTTAATATGCTTTTCATTCTATTTTTCATGCACTGTGATTTATACAAATTGAGTTTCATATGAGGCTGAAATATGCTTTTCTAAAACTGCAGCATGCTTACTGAAACTTGCAAGTTGCTCTCTGACCTAGTAACTGCTAGCACAGCAATATTCTTGTTTATGCCTTGTGGAAATGTACTTGAGAAGCAGGTGTTTATCTGCTAGGTCAGAAGCATATGAATAAACAATATACCATTTTATAAATGTAATGATTCTAGACAAACAGCCTTGTTCAGAGAATGGGAACCTCTGCAGCTGCAGTAGTTTAGAGATAAGGTAGACAAAGGATTATTAGAGAAATGAACTGCTAGCATTGTGCTTGATTTAGCCGTCGTATCTTGAATGTAACATAACAAGTATCTAACTGAAAGTAACCAAGGTCATGTTGTTTTCCTCAGGAAGTTTCACATAAAAATTGTTTAAATCAGCAGAAATTCATGGGAAAGATGGTCAGCAGATGATGATGAAAAGGTGGTAATCTGTTACGTCAGAATGGTAGGACAGGATTAATTTGATAACCTATAAAAATGAATGCATTTCCTGTTTCTGGTTAGACAAACTCTGTATTAGCACATTTTTGTCTCCTTGCTGCAAGATTAAAGTGCCTTAACCTGAACCTACTGTGTTTTGATCATTTTTAAAGTATATTTTTCCTTTGACAGATTGGTCCTTTGGACCGGAAACGTATCTCTCGCTCTGGACCTAGGTCAGAATTGGGCCCGGTGGCATGCATCCGTACGGAGAAGAGGCCACATCGGCTCTTCTGTTTTGAAAGACCTCTGACTGAATTGTCGTTCAAAAGAGGCCAGCCACTGTTTCTGATCTGGGATTGGAGGACGAGTCAACGATCCGGTGGATCAACTCACGGAGGGTCAGGTAAGGAGGAATTACCTTATTGCTGTTTTAAGATCAGGGAGTAGGTACAGAACTGTTTTTTGTCAAGTAAATTTGCGTATGCAGATTAGAGACAGAAAAAGGAGTTACTGTTCTTTGTCTTAGATCAGGGAAACAGAATAGGTAGACAGTTATTTTAGATAAACTGTGAAAAGGTATAGATTTGTGGTACCACGTGATAGAAAGGGTTACGTAACAATTTACAGCTTAGCTAAGACACCAATAGGAAATCAGTGCCCAAAAAGTTCCCGGGACACACCCCTAACTGAAGACGCGAAGTATATGCAATTACAGCATGCCGATAATGTTAAATATTACACCAAATAGGTTGATAATTATAAATTTGAGGGTAATTTAGATAAACTTGCACTTATGAAACTTGTAAACAGTTAAAAATAGACGTGAAAGGTCAATTAAAAAAGCAGAGACAATTAGAAGTCCCTCAGGCGCATAGGTGGCTTGAGGAAGCAAATCGTAGGGAGAAAAGAATTAAAAATTCAAAGACAATGTTCTTAGACAAAGAAGACAATAACTTAGTAATAGCAACGGCCTCTCTTTTGCCCCCTCCACTTCCGTTACCAGAATATGAAGCGAGTGGACGAGCCGATCCACCTCTGCTATACCCAGCAGTCCCTGCAAAAGCACAACCGTTTGTTAGGGATCCTATCGAGACCAGGTCTCGAACACGTGACTTGAGGAGGGAAATTGAATTAAATGAATTAAATAGAGCATCACAAGCTATGAGTGAAGAAGAGATATGTCTGCTCATAGAAGTACCGAATCCTCAGGCAGGACAGGCAGGACAAGATCCGACACTTTTAGTTTATAGACCATGGACACTGGAAGATGTCCGGAAAGCCACGGAAGGTATTCCCCACCCAAAAGTGAACTTTAGAAAATTTTTAGAAGACTTACAGGGCATGAGATTAAGTTACCATTTAAATGGAGAGGAAGTAGAAAAAGTAGTTAGACAAATTGCGGGTCCAGATTGGCACATGATCAGTGGCGACTGGAATCCTCATGACGCACAACTTAGACCACTCCCACATACTAATGCAGAACTGGATGGCAGAGTGAAAGGTCTGACAGACCGAATCTCTGAAAAGTGGAAGCCTAGGGCTGAATGGACTTGCATTAATCAATGCATACAACAGGAAGGTGAAACAGTTGATAGATATTATGCTAGACTGTTAGAGTGTTTTAATAATCACTGCGGAATGCAGATACCAGAAAACCAGACACATGATTCCTCATATGAACAACAGTTAAAGAACACATTCTTGAAGGGTAGTATAACTCCCATTAGTAGCTTTATTACGAAGCATATGGTAGATCATCGAACAAGTAGATTACAGCCATTACTTGAATATGCTAGACATGCAGAAAGACATTTTAATAGTAAAAAGAAAAAGAAAACTCAAGTATTTTCAGCAGAAGATGGGTCAGAAGTATTTGTAGTACAAACTGGGAAAAAGGGTAAGAATAATACCCAGGGAAATAAACAATCTGACAAATGATCAGAAGATTTCGAGGAAAGAAAGAAAAAGGGTGAGTGTTTTAAGTGTGGGAAAAAAGGACATTTAGCGAGGGATTGCAGGCTAAACAAGAAGGCGACTACAGAAAATAAGGAGGATGAGAAATGACTATATGATAGTCAGGAATCATTAGAAGAGAGTGAGCAGGGAAAGGTAAGTGTAAATGTGATAGCAGGAGAAGAGGATGTGACACAAAGGATAGAGGATGTATATGAATACACAGACACAGAAGAAAATGAAATTTTAGACCTAGCTCTTTTGAGCTTAGAGCTTTACTTAGCAGACACCAAACCGGAAGTGACGCTTCTGGTAGAGGGGAGGGAAGTTAAATTTTTGTGTGACTCAGGGGCTTCACGAACCCTAACACACCCTTCCAAACTACTGGAAGATACAGAATCACCAGATTATATACTAGTGAAAGCAGCTAATGGATAGCTGTATCGGGAGCCACTCTTCCGTGACATAACAATAATAGACCCCCGTTTCAGGGATGACTCAGAAAAGTAAAATTGTAGTTTCTGCAAAATGCCCAGTGAATCTTTTGGGTAGAGATTTGATGCAGATATTTGGCATAGCCGTAGTTCCAACCATGCAGGGTATGGAAGCACAGCGACAAATGGACACTTTTGTAGTGCGACCGGAGGGTGAAATGTATTATTGGTACAGCCAGGACTTGGTTACGACTGTTCCAGGGGCAGTAACCGAAGAACTGATGAACGTAGTCATCAGCAAGTTCCCCTCCCTCGACATTGACAAACAGCATTTGTTGCATTGTACTCTATATTACTGTAATAGACCAGGACCTGATAAAGATTATGAACAAGAATTGTTTCAGAACCATGCAAACAGGCTAGTATTGTGAAACTTGTACTGGGATACAGAAGGGAACAGTGTAGCAAGCTGTTCATTGCCCCAGGAATTTTTAGCACTTTACAAATCTAATCGACTGCCACATGTTAGTTTAACTAAGAACAAAACTTTGAAATGGGAAGACTTAGGTGAAAAAGTCACAAGGTGGGAAAAGCAGACAGAATTAGAGCTCTCTGAACAGGGAGTACAGAAACAAAAATTGAATTGGATCACACAGACACACCCAGCTGTACACTCACAGGCTAGTGAGAATAGCTGAGTATTACTCTTATTGGAAGAAGAAGAAAAAGCCTTACGAGACATACCAGAGATTCTCTGGTCAGCAGGAAAATCAGATGTAGGACTTATACGAACAGCAGGACCAGTTACCATAATGCCAAAGTCAGCATTTAGACCCCAGAAAAGACAGTATCCCTTGAGAAAGGATGCAGAGGTAGGAATCAAGCCTATAATAGCAGCCTTACTTAAGGAAGGAGTCTTAATAGAATCCCCTGATTCACCATGTAACACACCTTTATTTCCTGTCAAGAAAGCAAACAGGGAATGGCGTATGGTCCAAGACTTACAAGCAGTGAACAATGCAGTTATACCCAGGGCACCAACGGTGCCAGATCCATACACCTTACCGAATGATTTAAAGCCAGAACAGAAATATTTTTCAGTGGTAGACATAAGTAATGCATTTTTCTCAATACCGATACACCCTGACAGCCAATATTGGTTTGCATTTACATTTCAGGGAATGCGGTACACATATACCAGATTACCACAGGGATATTGTGAAAGTCCAACAATATTTGCACAGGAAATGGCAAGCAACCTGGCGAGATTTATCCCACCGAAAGGTAGTCAGATTCTACTTTATGTAGACGATATTCTGCTGGCAGCCCCCTCCCAGCAAGAATGCAAAGAAGACACAATAGCTTTATTACAATTTTTAGCCACTCAAGGTCACAAAGTAAACAAAGACAAGTTACAGCTTTGGAGAAAACAAGTTAAATACTTGGGATACGTAATATCCAAAGAAGGTAGAATATTAGATGAAGACAGAAAAACAGCGATTTTACAAGCACCTAGACCAACTACCAAGAAGGAAATGATGTCCTTCCTGGGGACTACTAATTTTTGTCGGAGTTGGATACCGAACTATGCTTTGGAATCTGCTCCACTGGCCGACTTAATATTTAAGAAGCCGATGGCAGCACAAGATTTATTACCATGGACACCCGAAGCAGAAGCAGCTTTCTGTAAGCTGAAACAATTGATAGCATCATCCTTAGTTTTAGGATTACCAAACTATAACAAGCAGTTTATTCAAACTGTAGATTGTAAGCAAGGTTATATGACATCAGTATTGACACAGCAACATGGGGACAAACAACGCCCCATAGCTTACTATTCATCACAGTTAGACACAGTGGTGCAATCCCTGCCCCACTGTGTACAAGCAGTAGTTGCAGCTGCAATGGCAGTGCAGGCTTCAGCCTCAGTAGTGTTATTCCACCCTCTCACATTGAGAGTGCCTCATGCAGTTGCAATTATTTTACTGCAAGAAAAAGTAGCATATCTTTCTCCAGCTAGGCATCTTTCCTGTATGACCATACTGTTGAGCCAACCTCATATAACAATTGAACGATGTACAACTTTGAATCCGTCAACTTTGCTTCCAACCCCTGCAGATGGCAAACCACACTGCTGCCTGCAGGAGATTTAACAAAAGACATTACCAAGACAAGACCTTACGGATGTTCCCTTGGATGATGCCGAGGTGACATGCTATGTGGACGGCTCGTGCAGGAGGGGTCCTACAGGACAGAATCTAGTGGGGTATGCAGTCGTTTCTGATACTGAAACTTTAGAAGCAAAATCTTTACCACACAACTTATCTGCACAAGCAGCAGAATTGATTGCCTTAACAAGGGCATGTACCTTAGCAAAAGGTAAGAAAGTGAACATTTTTACTGACAGTCAGTATGCTTTTTCTACTGTACATGTTTTTGCGCAACAGTGGAAAAATAGAGGAATGATAACATCTACTGGTAAACCGATTAATCATGCGCAACTTATTTTAGACTTGTTAGATTCAATTCAGTTACCTAAGAAAGTAGCTATTTGCAAATGCGTAGCTCATATGAAACAAAAGGATAGAATTTCAAAAGGTAATGCACGAGCTGATACAGCTGCAAAGCAGGCAGCCTCAGCCACAGAAACTTTTCTTTTGAGCGAGGAATTACAACCCTCAGAGATTTTAGATTTAGAAATGTTAAAAACAATGCAGACACTTACTACAAATATTGAGAAACAAAAGTGGATAAAACGAGGAGCAATCCTCGAAAAGGGACTGTACATCTCCAAGGAAAAGAAACCGATTTTGCCATCTAATTTGTTTAGATATGCAGCATTGTTGAGCCATGGGCAGAGCCATGTCTCAACAGGGGGGATGGTACAGTTAGTGAATCGAGTGTTTACAACCTATGGGTTTACAAACTATACAAAAATTTTTTGTGCAGCATGCCATGTTTGTAACAAGCATCATGCACAAGCCGCGTTGAAGCCTAAGCGAGGGAATTTTCCTACACCACCATATCCGTTCCATACTAGTTGTATGGATTTCATAGAATTGAATAAATGTGAGAATAAGAAATATTGCCTTGTTATTATAGACATGTTTTCCAAATGGGTAGAAGCATTTCCAACCAAAAATCCAGATGCAGCTACTGTTGCAAAGGTCCTCATTAAAGAAATTATACCTAGATTTGGTATACCGGAAAAGATTTATAGTGATAACGGGACACATTTCGTGAACCAAACAATCCAACAACTCAGTCGTTATTTTGGGATATCGTTAAAGAACCATTTTGCATACCACCCTCAATCTGCAGGGCTAGTAGAGAGGCACAATGGGGTATTGAAAAATAAGCTTAGGAAGTTGATAGAAGAGACACAGAAAAATTGGGTGCACTGTTTGCCTTTAGCACTGTTGAGTATGAGAACTGTTCCAAATGTAAAGGGATTAACTCCTTTTGAAATTCAGAGACATATTGGCTCTGAATTTTGACATCAAAGACAGTCATAAAATGCTTGACTTAGCCTTCTTACAGCAGAGTGCACAGTTGTTACATTTTTGCAGTTCAATATCCAATGCAGTTTTTTTACATTTAAGAGAGCAAGCTTGCGACTTACATTAATATTTACAAATGACAGAATTATCTACAACATTCTATCTGGCTAGGCTGGCAGCCTTCACCTATCTTCACAATATTTATAACAGTGTAGCAAGCTGTTCATTGCCCCAGGAATTTTTAGCACTTTACAAATCTAATCGACTGCCACATGTTAGTTTAACTAAGAACAAAACTTTGAAATGGGCAGACTTAGGTGAAAAAGTCACAAGGTGGGAAAAGCAGACAGAATTAGAGCTCTCTGAACAGGGAGTACAGAAACAAAAATTGAATTGGATCACACAGACACACCCAGCTGTACTACACTCACAGGCTAGTGAGAATAGCTGAGTATTACTCTTATTTGAAGAAGAAGAAAAAGCCTTGCGAGACATACCAGAGATTCTCTGGTCAGCAGGAAAATCAGATGTAAGACTTATACGAACAGCAGGACCAGTTACCATAACGCCAAAGTCAGCATTTAGACCCCAAAAAAGACAGTATCCCTTGAGAAAGGATGCAGAGGTAGGAATCAAGCCTATCATAGCAGCCTTACTTAAGGAAGGAGTCTTAATAGAATCTCCTGATTCACCATGTAACACACCTTTATTTCCTGTCAAGAAAGCAAACGGGGAATGACGTATGGTCCAAGACTTACAAGCAGTGAACAATGCAGTTATATCCAGGGCACCAACGGTGCCAGATCCACACACCTTACCAAATGATTTAAAGCCAGAACAGAAATATTTTTCAGTGGTAGACATAAGTAATGCATTTTTCTCTATACCGATACACCCTGACAGCCAATATTGGTTTGGATTTACATTTCAGGGAAAGTGGTACACATATACCAGATTACCATAGGGATATTGTGAAAGTCCAACAATATTTGCACAGGAAATGGCAAGCAACCTGGTAAGATTTATCCCACCGAAAGGTAGTCAGATTCTACTTTATGTAGACGATATTCTGCTGGCAGCCCCCTCCCAGCAAGAATGCAAAGAAGACACAATAGCTTTATTACAATTTTTAGCCACTCAAGGTCACAAAGTAAACAAAGACAAGTTACAGCTTTGGAGAAAACAAGTTAAATACTTGGGATACGTAATATCCAAAGAAGGTAGAATATTAGATGAAGACAGAAAAACAGCAATTTTACAAGCATCAACTACCAAGAAGGAAATGATGTCCTTCCTGGGGGCTACTAATTTTTGTCGGAGTTGGATACCGAACTATGCTTTGGAATCTGCACCACTGGCCGACTTAATATTTAAGAAGCCGATGGCAGCACAAGATTTATTACCATGGACACCTGAAGCAGAAGCAGCTTTTTGTAAGCTGAAACAATTGATAGCATCATCCTTAGTTTTAGGATTACCAAACTATAACAAGCAGTTTATTCAAACTGTAGATTGTAAGCAAGGAAGCAAGGTTATATGACATCAGTATTGACACAGCAACATGGGGACAAACAACGCCCCATAGCTTACTATTCATCACAGTTAGACACAGTGGTGCAATCCCTGCTCCACTGTGTACAAGCAGTAGTTGCAACTGCAAGGGCAGTGCAGGCTTCAGCCTCAGTAGTGTTATTCCACCCTCTCACATTGAGAGTGCCTCATGCAGTCGCAATTATTTTACTGCAAGAAAAAGTAGCATAAGTTTCTCCAGCTAGGCATCTTTCCTGTATGACCATACCGTTGAGCCAACCTCATAAGACAATTGAACTATGTACAACTTTGAATCCGTCAACTTTGCTTCCAACCCCTGCAGATGGCAAACCACACTGCTGCCTGCAGGAGATTTAACAAAAGACATTACCAAGACAAGACCTTACGGATGTTCCCTTGGATGATGCCGAGGTGACATGCTATGTGGACGGCTCGTGCAGGAGGGGTCCTACAGGACAGAATCTAGTGGGTATGCAGTCATTTCTGATACTGAAACTTTAGAAGCAAAATCTTTACCACACAACTTATCTGCACAAGCAGCAGAATTGATTGCCTTAACAAGGGCATGTACCTTAGCAAAAGGTAAGAAAGTGAACATTTTTACTGACAGTCAGTATGCTTTTTCTACTATACATGTTTTTGCGCAACAGTGGAAAAATAGAGGAATGATAACATCTACTGGTAAACCGATTAATCATGCGCAACTTATTTTAGACTTGTTAGATTCAATTCAGTTACCTAAGAAAGTAGCTATTTGCAAATGCGTAGCTCATACGAAACAACAGGATAGAATTTCAAAAGGTAATGCACGAGCTGATACAGCTGCAAAGCAGGCAGCCTCAGCCACAGAAACTTTTCTTTTGAGCGAGGAATTACAACCCTCAGAGATTTTAGATTTAGAAATGTTAAAAACAATGCAGACACTTACTACAAATATTGAGAAACAAAAGTGGGTTAAACGAGGAGCAATCCTCGAAAAGGGACTGTACATCTCCAAGGAAAAGAAACCGATTTTGCCATCTAATTTGTTTAGATATGCAGCATTGTTGAGCCATGGGCAGAGCCATGTCTCAACAGGGGGGATGGTACAGTTAGTGAATCGAGTGTTTACAACCTATGGGTTTACAAACTATACAAAAAAATTTTGTGCAGCATGCCATGTTTGTAACAAGCATCATGCACAAGGGGCGTTGAAGCCTAAGCGAGGGAATTTTCCTACACCACCATATCCGTTCCATACTAGTTGTATGGATTTCATAAAATTGAATAAATGTGAGAATAAGAGATATTGCCTTGTTATTATAGACATGTTTTCCAAATGGGTAGAAGCCTTTCCAACCAAAAATCCAGATGCAGCTACTGTTGCAAAGGTCCTCATTAAAGAAATTATACCTAGATTTGGTATACTGGAAAAGATTTATAGTGATAACGGGACACATTTCGTGAACCAAACAATCCAACAACTCAGTCGTTATTTTGGGATATCGTTAAAGAACCACTTTGCGTACCACCCTCACTCTGCAGGGCTAGTAGAGAGGCACAATGGGGTATTGAAAAATAAGCTTAGGAAGTTGATAGAAAAGACACAGAAAAATTGGGTGCACTGTTTGCCTTTAGCACTGTTGCGTATGAGAACTGTTCCAAATGTAAAGGGATTAACTCCTTTTGAAACTTTGTTTGGGAGGGCATATTATACACCTCAGTGGAAACCTCTCATGTCTACAGAGCAGGAGGCTAACAGTTCACTTGCAGGATATATGAGGCAATTTTTGAATAATAAACTTTTGCAGTTAAATTCTGTTTCAGATAAAGAGCAATCGAAATCGGAAGCACCAGTAGCCCCAGGCACCTGGGTCTGGGTGAAGATTGTGAAACGGAAGAATTGGAGCTCTCCGAAGTGGGAAGGTCCATACCAGGTACTACTGTCGACACCCACTGCAGTCAAGATTGCAGAACAAGCTTCCTGGATTCATTTGACACACTGTAAACTGGTTAAAAACTTTGAACTGGACAAAAACTTTGTTAGTGTTGCACAACAAGAACAAAATGGCCAGATACAGAGTGAGTAGAGACACTGAGCAACTTCAGAAAACTTGTATGATTGTTTTTATTGCAATATTGATCACACTGTTCTTTTTGCTGTGGCTGTACCTTTTTCCTGCCACAAAGGTTGAACTGATTAGACGTAATGAACCAAACATAAACTGGCATCCGAACTTTAACACTTATCAGGCAATTACACGTGTGTACGCAGAGACTTTCAATGTTTCGAACTGTTGGGTCTGTACGGCCATACCAACAGCATACGGGGGTTTATTAATGACTGCTATCCACCTAGAGGTCAATGAGACCTGGGAAAATCTGTTTTTTGACACTGAGTCGCTATCAAAGCACAAGATAAGGTAGCACTGTATTTGCCTGTGACACAAAAAGGAATTGTATGTTTTTATAAAAATGACTCCATCCATGTTGGATGGAGTAAATGCAATGTTACAGTACAGTACAAATGTTACAGAAAACCAAATGATTTGAGTGGATCTTGTATTACAGATTATGACTCATTTTTGAAATCTATGCATAAAACTCTTGATCAGGTACAGCACAATCCTGTACTTTTCAAACAGTTGTCGGTGATAGATAGGAAAATGTTTCATGCAGGGCAGTCATTTCGTAACAAAATAATGGCAAAGGTAGAGGATTGTTATTTTGTATGTGGCAAAAAGGCATATAAATGGTTACATGAGAATTGGTCTGGCAGTTTTTTTTTGGGAAACCTGGTTCCGGCCATCCGACACACTGCAGTTTTGCCTCAGGGGAGTATTCGAAATACTTGAGACATAACCAAAAAGACTGTTAAGAAACCTGAGAATCCAGTGGGACAAATCGAAGCGGGGTGGAAAGACCATTGTAATGTGGGAACCAAACTTGTGCACATGGACTTCAGCGATGCTGTTATATCCTGGGCAGGTATATCACCCATGTATGGCGGAGTCAAATTAATATGGGAGCTGCGGAAACTATCCAAACTTCTCGAAATAATGAGTAATGCAACTTTTTCTGCCCTTGAACTGATAACTGATGAACTGAATGCCATGAGAACTGTAATGCTTCAAAACCGAATGGCTCTTGACTTCACCCTAGCGGCAAGAGGTGGAACTTGAACTTTAATCAAAGAAGAGTGCTGTGCGTTCATTCCTGACCATCAGCATGAGATCAACGACCATCTTAAGGTGATTCAGCAAGTGTCAGCCATGACAAACCAGGCCCAAACCCTCTGACAGAGTTTTTTCAGAATGCCTTTGGGCGGTGCGGCTACATCTTTATGAACATATTGATTGCTATTGGGGTAGGTTTACTCCTAATAGGAATTTGTATTTGTTGCAGAATCCCCTGCATGAAGAAATTAATTAAAGAATTCATAGATATATCCGTATCTGAGACTATGTATCAAAGTACTGAATTTGAAGAGCTGCTAGAATGCGAGACACTTTCATAAAAGTTTAAACTGAATGACTTTCTTAATTGCAAATCCTGAATGGAAGAGGTTAGAAAATGAAGCAAGCTGTTTATCCTTTTTTGAAAATAGAATAAAAAGTATTAACAGGAGGAAGATGTTAGAAAAATATGTATTAATGTGTGTATGCTTAATGCCAAATTAATAATGAAGTGTTTTTTAATATGCTTTTCATTCTATTTTTCATGCACTGTGATTTGTACAAATTGAGTTTCATATGAGACTGAAATATGCTTTTCTAAAACTGCAGCATGCTTACTGAAACTTGCAAGTTGCCCTCTGACCTAGTAACTGCTAGCACAGCAATATTCTTGTTTATGCCTTGTGGAAATGTACTTGAGAAGCAGGTGTCTATCTACTAGGTCAGAAGCATATGAATAAATAATATACCATTTTATAAATGTAATGATTCTAGACAAACAGCCTTGTTCAGAGGATGGGAACCTCTGCAGCTGCAGTAGTTTAGAGATAAGGTAGACAAAGGATTATTAGAGAAATGAACTGCTAGCATTGTGCTTGATTTAGCCATAGTATATTGAATGTAACATAACAAGTATCTAACTGAAAGTAACCAAGACCATGTTGTTTTCCTCAGGAAGTTTCACATAAAAATTGTTTAAATCAGCAGAAATTCATGGGAAAGATGGTCAGCAGATGATGATGAAAAGGTGGTAATCTGTTACGTCAGCATGGTAGGACAGGATTAATTTGATAACCTATAAAAATGAATGCATTTCCTGTTTCTGGTTAGACAAACTCTGTATTAGCACATTTTTGTCTCCTTGCTGCAAGATTAAAGTGCCTTAACCTGAACCTACTGTGTTTTGATCATTTTTAAAGTATATTTTTCCTTTGACAGATTGGTCCTTTGGACCGGAAACGTATCTCTCGCTCTGGACCTAGATCAGAATTGGGCCCGGTGGCATGCATCCGTACGGAGAAGAGGCCACATCGGCTCTTCTGTTTTGAAAGACCTCCGACTGAATTGTCGTTCGAAAGAGGCCAGCCACTCTTTCTGATCTGGGATTGGAAGACGAGTCAACGATTCGGTGAATCAACTCACGGAGGGTCAGGTAAGGAGGAATTACCTTATTTCTGTTTTAAGATCAGGGACTAGGTACAGAACTGTTTTTTGTCAAATAAATTTGCGTATGCAGATTAGAGACAGAAAAAGGAGTTACTGTTCTTTGTCATAGATCAGGGAAACAGAATAGGTAGACAGTTATTTTAGATAAACTGTGAAAAGGTATAGATTTGTGGTACCACATGATAGAATGGGTTATATAACAATTTATACCTTAGCTAAGACACCAATAGGAAATCAGTGCCCAAAATGTTCTCGGGACACACCCCTAACTGAAGACGCGAAGTATATGCAATTACAGCATGCCGATAATGTTAAATATTACACCAAATGGGTTGATAAGTATAAATTCAAGGGTAATTTAGATAAACTTGCACTTATGAAACTTGTAAACAGTTAAAAATAGATGTGAAAGGTCAATTAAAAAAGCAGAGACAATTAGGAGTCCCTCAGGCACATAGGTGGCTTGAGGAAGCAAATCGTAGGGAGCAAAGAATTAAAAATTCAAAGACAATGTTCTTAGACAAAGAAGACAATAACTTAGTAATAGCAACGGCCCCTCTTTTGCCCCCTCCACTTCCGTTACCAGAATATGAAGCGAGTGGATGAGCCGATCCACCTCCGCTATACCCAGCAGTCCCTGCAAAAGCACAACCGTTTGTTAGGGATCCTATCGAGACCAGGTCTCGAACACGCGACTTGAGGAGGGAAATTGAATTAAATGAATTAAATAGAGCATCACAAGCTATGAGTGAAGAAGAGATATGTCCGCTCATAGAAGTACCGAATCCTCAGGCAGGACAGGCAGGACAAGATCCGGCACTTTTAGTTTATAGACCGTGGACACCGGAAGATGTCCGGAAAGCCACGGAAGGTATTCCCCACCCAAAAGTGAACTTTAGAAAATTTTTAGAAGACTTACAGGGCATGAGATTAAGTTACCTTTTAAATGGAGAGGAAGTAGAAAAAGTAGTTAGACAAATTGTGGGTCCAGATTGGCACATGATCAGTGGCGACTGGAATCCTCATGACGCACAACTTAGACCACTCCCACATACTAATGCAGAACTGGATGGCAGAGTGAAAGGTCTGACAGAGCGAATCTCTGAAAAGTGGAAGCCTAGGGCTGAATGGACTTGCATTAATCAATGCATACAACAGGAAGGTGAAACAGTTGATAGATATTATGCTAGACTGTTAGAGTGTTTTAATAATCACTGTGGAATGCAGATACCAAAAAACCAGACACATGATTCCTCATATGAACAACAGTTAAAGAATGCATTCTTGAAGGGTAGTATAACTCCCATTAGTAGCTTTATTACAAAGCATATGGTAGATCATCGAACAAGTAGATTACAGCCATTACTTGGATATGCTAGACATGCAGAAAGACATTTTAATAGTAAAAAGAAAAAGAAAACTCAAGTATTTTCAGCAGAAGATGGGTCAGAAGTATTTGTAGTACAAACTGGGAAAAAGGGTAAGAAAAAGACCCAGGGAAATAAACAATCTGACAAACGATCAAAAGATTTCGAGGAAAGAAAGAAAAAGGGTGAGTGTTTTAAGTGTGGGAAAAAAGGACATTTAGCGAGGGATTGCAGGCTAAACAAGAAGGCAACTACAGAAAATAAGGAGGATGAGGAATGACTATATGATAGTCAGGAATCATTAGAAGAGAGTGAGCATGGAAAGGTAAGTGTAAATGTGATAGCAGGAGAAGAGGATGTGACACAAAGGATAGAGGATGTATATGAATACACAGACGCAGAAGAAAATGAAATTTTAGACCTAGCTCTTTTGAGCTTAGAGCTTTACTTAGCAGACACCAAACCGGAAGTGACGCTTCTGGTAAAGGGGAGGGAAGTTAAATTTTTGTGTGGCTCAGGGGCTTCACGAACCCTAATACACCCTTCCAAACTACTGGAAGATACAGAATCACCAGATTATATACTAGTGAAAGCAGCTAATGGACAGCTGTATTGGGAGCCACTCTTCCGTGACATAACAATAATAGACCCCGTTTCAGGGATGACTCAGAAAAGTAAAATTGTAGTTTCTGCAAAATGCCCAGTGAATCTTTTGGGTAGAGATTTGGTGCAGATATCTGGCATAGCCGTAGTTCCTACCATGCAGGGTATGAAAGCACAGCGACAAATGGACACTTTTGTAGTGCGACCGGAGGGTGAAATGTATTATTGGTACAACCAGGACTTGGTTACGACTGGTCCAGGGGCAGTAACCGAAGAACTGATGAACGTAGTCATCAGCAAGTTCCCCTCCCTCGACATTGACAAACAGCATTTGTTGCATTGTACTCTATATTACTGTAATAGACCAGGACCTGATAAAGATTATGAACAAGAATTGTTTCAGAACCATGCAAACAGGCTAGTATTGCAAAACTTGTACTGGGATACAGAAGGGAACAGTGTAGCAAGCTGTTCATTGCCCCAGGAATTTTTAGCACTTTACAAATCTAATCGACTGCCACATGTTAGTTTAACTAAGAACAAAACTTTGAAATGGGCAGACTTAGGTGAAAAAGTCACAAGGTGGGAAAAGCAGACAGAATTAGAGCTCTCTTAACAGGGAGTACAGAGACAAAAATTGAATTGGATCACACAGACACACCCAGCTGTACTACACTCACAGGCTAGTGAGAATAGCTGAGTATTACTCTTATTGGAAGAAGAAGGAAAAGCCTTGCGAGACATACCAGAGATTCTCTGGTCAGCAGGAAAATCAGATGTAGGGCTTATACGAACAGCAGGACCAGTTACCATAACGCCAAAGTCAGCATTTAGACCCCAGAAAAGACAGTATCCCTTGAGAAAGGATGCAGAGGTAGGAATCAAGCCTATCATAGCAGCCTTACTTAAGGAAGGAGTCTTAATAGAATCTCCTGATTCACCATGTAACACACCTTTATTTCCTGTCAAGAAAGCAAACGGGGAATGGCGTATGGTCCAAGACTTACAAGCAGTGAACAATGCAGTTATATCCAGGGCACCAACGGTGCCAGATCCACACACCTTACCGAATGATTTAAAGCCAGAACAGAAATATTTTTCAGTGGTAGACATAAGTAATGCATTTTTCTCGATACCGATACACCCTGACAGCCAATATTGGTTTGCATTTACATTTCAGGGAAAGTGGTACACATATACCAGATTACCACAGGGATATTGTGAAAGTCCAACAATATTTGCACAGGAAATGGCAAGCAATCTGGCGAGATTTATCCCACCGAATGGTAGTCAGATTCTACTTTATGTAGACAATATTCTGCTGGCAGCCCCCTCCCAGCAAGAATGCATAGAAGACACAATAGCTTTATTACAATTTTTAGCCACTCAAGGTCACAAAGTAAACAAAGACAAGTTACAGCTTTGGAGAAAACAAGTTAAATACTTGGGATACGTAATATCCAAAGAAGGTAGAATATTAGATGAAGACAGAAAAACAGCAATTTTACAAGCACCAACTACCAAGAAGGAAATGATGTCCTTCCTGGGGACTACTAATTTTTGTCGGAGTTGGATACCGAACTATGCTTTGGAATCTGCTCCACTGGCTGACTTAATATTTAAGAAGCCGATGGCAGCACAAGATTTATTACCATGGACACCTGAAGCAGAAGCAGCTTTTTGTAAGCTGAAACAATTGATAGCATCATCCTTAGTTTTAGGATTACCAAACTATAACAAGCAGTTTATTCAAACTGTAGATTGTAAGCAAGGTTATATGACATCAGTATTGACACAGCAACATGGGGACAAACAACGCCCCATGGCTTACTATTCATCACAGTTAGACACAGTGGTGCAATGCCTGCCCCACTGTGTACAAGCAGTAGTTGCAGCTGCAATGGCAGTGCAGGCTTCAGCCTCAGTAGTGTTATTCCACCCTCTCACATTGAGAGTACCTCATGCAGTCGCAATTATTTTACTGCAAGAAAATGTAGCATATCTTTCTCCAGCTAGGCATCTTTCCTGTATGACCATACTGTTGAGCCAACCTCATATGACAATTGAACGATGTACAACTTTGAATCCGTCAACTTTGCTTCCAACCCCTGCAGATGGCAAACCACACTGCTGCCTGCAGGAGATTTAACAAAAGGCATTACCAAGACAAGACCTTACGGATGTTCCCTTGGATGATGCCGAGGTGACATGCTATGTGGACGGCTCGTGCAGGAGGGGTCCTACAGGACAGAATCTAGTGGGGTATGCAGTCGTTTCTGATACTGAAACTTTAGAAGCAAAATCTTTACCACACAACTTATCTGCACAAGCAGCAGAATTGATTGCCTTAACAAGGGCATGTACCTTAGCAAAAGGTAAGAAAGTGAACATTTTACTGACAGTCAGTATGCTTTTCTACTGTACATGTTTTTGCGCAACAGTGGAAAAATAGAGGAATGATAACATCTACTGGTAAACCGATTAATCATGCGCAACTTATTTTAGACTTGTTAGATTCAATTCAGTTACCTAAGAAAGTAGCTATTTGCAAATGTGTAGCTCATACGAAACAACAGGATAGAATTTCAAAAGGTAATGCACAAGCTGATACAGCTGCAAAGCAGGCAGCCTCAGCCACAGAAACTTTTCTTTTGAGCGAGGAATTACAACCCTCAGAGATTTTAGATTTAGAAATGTTAAAAACAATGCAGACACTTACTACAAATATTGAGAAACAAAAGTGGGTAAAACGAGGAGCAATCCTCGATAAGGGACTGTACATCTCCAAGGAAAAGAAACCGATTTTGCCATCTAATTTGTTTAGATATGCAGCATTGTTGAGCCATGGGCAGAGCCATGTCTCAACAGGGGGGATGGTACAATTAGTGAATTGAGTGTTTACAACCTATGGGTTTACAAACTATACAAAAAATTTTTGTGCAGCATGCCATGTTTGTAACAAGCATCATGCACAAGGGGCGTTGAAGCCTAAGCGAGGGAATTTTCCTACACCACCATATCCGTTCCATACTAGTTGTATGGATTTCATAGAATTGAATAAATGTGAGAATAAGAGATATTGCCTTGTTATTATAGACATGTTTTCCAAATGGGTAGAAGCATTTCCAACCAAAAATCCAGATGCAGCTACTGTTGCAAAGGTCCTCATTAAAGAAATTATACCTAGATTTGGTATACCGGAAAAAATTTATAGTGATAACGGGACACATTTCGTGAACCAAACAATCCAACAACTCAGTCGTTATTTTGGGATATCGTTAAAGAACCACTTTGCATACCAACCTCACTCTGCAGGGCTAGTAGAGAGGCACAATGGGGTATTGAAAAATAAGCTTAGGAAGTTGATAGAAGAGACACAGAAAAATTGGGTGCACTGTTTGCCTTTAGCACTGTTGAGTATGAGAACTGTTCCAAATGTAAAGGGATTAACTCCTTTTGAAACTTTGTTTGGGCGGGCATATTATACACCTCAGTGGAAACCTCTCATGTCTACAGAGCAGGAGGCTAACAGTTCACTTGCAGGATATATGAGGCAATTTTTGAATAACAAACTTTTGCAGTTAAATTCTGTTTCAGATAAAGAGCAATCGAAATCGGAAGCACCAGTAGCCCCAGGCACCTGGGTCTGGGTGAAGATTGTGAAACGGAAGAATTGGAGCTCTCCGAAGTGGGAAGGTCCATACCAGGTACTACTGTCGACACCCACTGCAGTCAAGATTGCAGAACGAGCTTCCTGGATTCATTTGACACACTGTAAACTGGTTAAAAACTTTGACCTGGACAAAAACATTGTTACTGTTACACAACAAGAACAAAATGGCCAGATACAGAGTGAGTAGAGACACTGAGCAACTTCAGAAAACTTGTATGATTGTTTTTATTGCAATATTGATCACACTGTTCTTTTTGCTGTGGCTGTACCTTTTTCCTGCCACAAAGGTTGAACTGATTAGACGTAATGAACCAAACATAAACTGGCATCTGAACTTTAACACTTATCAGGCAATTACACGTGTGTACGCAGAGACTTTCAATGTTTTGAACTGTTGGGTCTGTACGGCCATACCAACAGGATACAGGGGTTTATTAATGACTGCTATCCCCCTAGAGGTCAATGAGACCTGGGAAAATCTGTTTTTTGACACTGAGTCGCTATCAAAGCACAAGATAAGGTAGCAATGTATTTGCCTGTGACACAAAAAGGAATTGTATGTTTTTATAAAAATGACTCCATCCATGTTGGATGGAGTAAATGCAATGTTACAGTACAGTACAAATGTTATAGAAAACCAAAAGATTTGAGTGGATCTTGTATTACAGATTATGACTCATTTTTGAAATTTATGCATAAAACTATTGATCAGGTACAGCACAATCCTGTACTTTTCAAACAGTTGTCAGTGATAGATAGGAAAATGTTTCATGCAGGGCAGTCATTTCATAACAAAATAATGGCAAAGGTAGAGGATTGTTATTTTGTATGTGGCAAAAAGGCATATAAATGGTTTCCTGAGAATTGGTCTGGCAGTTGTTTTTTGGGAAACCTGGTTCCAGCCATCCGACACACTGCAGTTTGGCCTCAGGGGAATATTCAAAATACTTGAGACATAACCAAAAAGACTGTTAAGAAACCTGAGAATCCAGTGGGACAAATCGAAGCGGGGTGGAAAGACCATTGTAATGTGGGAACCAAACTTGTGCACATGGACTTCAGCGATGCTGTTATATCCTGGGCAGGTATATCACCCATGTATGGCGGAGTCAAATCAATATGGGAGCTGCAGAAACTATCCAAACTTCTCGAAATAATGAGTAATGCAACTTTTTCTGCCCTTGAACTGATAACTGATGAACTGAATACCATGAGAACTGTAATGCTTCAAAACCGAATGGCTCTTGACTTCACCCTAGCGGCAAGAGGTGGAACTTGAACTTTAATCAAAGAAGAGTGCTGTGCGTTCATTCCTGACCATCAGCATGAGATCAACGACCATCTCGAGGTTATTCAGCAAGTGTCGGCCATGACCAAACCAGGCCCAAACCCTCTGACAGAGTTTTTTCAGAATGCCTTCGGGGGGTGGGGCTCCATCTTTATGAACATATTGATTGCTATTGGGGTAGGTTTACTCCTAATAGGAATTTGTATTTGTTGGAATCCCTGCATGAAGAAATTAATTAAAGAATTCATAGATATATCCATTATCTGAGACTATGTATCAAAGTACTGAATTTGAAGAGCTGCTAGAATGCGAGACACTTTCATAAAAGTTTAAACTGAATGACTTTCTTAACTGCAAATCCTGAATGGAAGAGGTTAGGAAAAGAAGCAAGCTGTTTATCCTTTTTTGAAAATAGAATAAAAAGTATTAACAGGAGGAAGATGTTAGAAAAATATGTATTAATGTGTGTATGCTTAATGCCAAATTAATAATGAAATGTTTTTAATATGCTTTTCATTCTATTTTTCATGCACTGTGATTTATACAAATTGAGTTTCATATGAGACTGAAATATGCTTTTCTAAAACTGCAGCATACTTACTGAAACTTGCAAGTTGCCCTCTGACCTAGTAACTGCTAGCACAGCAATATTCTTGTTTATGCCTTGTGGAAATGTACTTGAGAAGCAGGTGTTTATCTGCTAGGTCAGAAGCATATGAATAAACAATATACCATTTTATAAATGTAATGATTCTAGACAAACAGCCTTGTCCAGAGGATGGGAACCTCTGCAGCTGCAGTAGTTTAGAGATAAGGTAGACAAAGGATTATTAGAGAAATGAACTGCTAGCATTGTGCTTGATTTAGCCGTAGTATATTGAATGTAACATAACAAGTATCTAACTGAAAGTAACCAAGGCCATGTTGTTTTCCTCAGTAAGTTTCACATAAAAATTGTTTAAATCAGCAGAAATTCATGGGAAAGATGGTCAGCAGATGATGATGAAAAGGTGGTAATCTGTTACGTCAGCATGGTAGGACAGGATTAATTTGATAATCTATAAAAATGAATGCATTTCCTGTTTCTGGTTAGAAAAACTCTGTATTAGCACGTTTTTGTCTCCTTGCTGCAAGATTAAAGTGCCTTAACCTGAACCTACCGTGTTTTGATCATTTTTAAAGTATATTTTTCCTTTGACAGATATGTAGCTTACAGATATTAATAAATATGTAGCTTTTCTCCCCAGGCCTTTGCTGAAAAGGACATTTTGACCAGTTGGACATTCCCTGTAAACAAATATAAACTAAATAAATAAATTCATTTCTGGGCACAAGCTGGCATTCCTTATCTAACATTATGTATATCTGAATTACAGATTCCTATTTCACATCATTGCTGTGTGTATGTGTAGTGACTTTGCTTTCCATTTGAATTCTATTCATCCATGCAGGGCACACATACATGACAACACATCTGTTTTGCCTCTGACATATGCAGTCCATTTCACATATTCACATATATTTAGGTTTGGTGCATGTAGTTGTGTAGTACACAGTCACGTACTTGTTTTGCTACAGTACTTCTGTTTGGCATTGTGGTTGTTTGATATATATATATATATATATATATATATATATATATATATATATATATATATATATATATATATCCATATACTCATTATGATGAAATCCATAATTGTTTGCAAATATTATTCATTTGATTGCTGTTACATTGTTACATGAAATCTGTAGATGTTTATAAATATTTTTTCAGCTGCTTAATGGATTGCTAAAGATTTACATACATATATACATATAAATATTTCAAGCACGGGCATTAATGCCCTTCTAGCTCGCAAATATACCAAAACACTTGTCCCCATAATAAGTATCCAGTCTGTTCTTAAAAATATCTAAACTAGTACTTGCTTTAATGTACTTTGGTAGTCTGTTCCATGCATCAGCTACTCTGTCAGAGAACCAATTAGTGCACTTCTCTTTTTTATAGAATCTTCTACATAGGTTGTCTGATGATTCTGTATTACTTTTTGTTAACCCCAAACAACCCCAGAGGTAGTTCTCTAAATACCCTATATACCTGAATAAGATCTCCTAGATATCTGTAGGAGGCACTGTACAAGTTCAGATATTTTAGTCTTTCATAATAACTTAAATTTTCACATCCATGGATGCCCTTGGTGTATTTCCGCTGTACTCTTTGCAGTTTATTCATGCTTGTTTTCTTATAGGGTTTATTTATGTAGTTATTTATTTATCTAGCTATCTATTTATTTATTTATTTATTGACATTTGTTTACCGGGATAGTCCACTGGGCTAAAAAATGTCCATTTTCAGTGGAGCCCTGGAGAGAAAAGCTCCAATATGCAATAGCAACAAGGAGGTTACAATGTTTACAAAAATGGCAAAGAATAATAGAAACAAAAAAAATGACAAAAATAAGACAATTTGAACAATAATAAAAGTATCAGGAAAAATTATGTTAAATTAAGCAAGGCTGACAAATTAGAAAACGGTGCAGCTTTAAGTTTTAAATCGAGTAATGAGTGTGGAGGAAGTATAAGAAAAGCAGAAAAAAATACAGGTAGCCAGAAGCTTCATAAGGATATAGTTAGTAGGTGGTATGCCTAAAGTGAAGGATAAAAGATCTAGTAATGATTGATAAAATGTCAGGGATATTTCTAGTGGTAGGATATGCAGTTATGATAGTTACATAGTTAAGAAAAACAATACTAGGTCTGAGGAAATGGGGTTAAGTGATAGCATCAGTCTGGGAAAAGGAGTTACAAATCCAGTTAGAGAGCAGGTGCTTGTGTAGGGCAGTTTGAAGTTGATGGGATGTTGTTCGGAATGGACATGAGAGGGGAGATTGTTCCAGGATCTAGCAATGATCCAGCTGTATAAGAGTTTATCCACAGATATGTTAGGTTTGTGAATTTGTAGTAGGTTTTGATTTTCTGATAATAGTGGCCTAGATGGGGAGTAAGGGGTTTGTAAATTAATTTGTGAGAGGTAGTAAGTTGAAGGAGTAGTAGGTAATGTGGCAATTCGAGCCATTGGACATTTCTTAAGGCTATACGGTGATGGGTAGAATGACAGCAGTTAGAGACAAATTTGTCAATCTTGTAGCAAGTCTCTAATTTTTGTTTCAGGGAGGACTGCAGGTTAATTAATAAGGGTGCACCATAAGTTAAGGAGGGAAGTAGATAAGAGAGGGTTAAGGCTTGTTTTGTTGATAAGGAGATAAATTTATTGTGCCTATAAAGTAACCCAAGTTTTTTATGGGCTTTTGAGATGGTAGCTTGGATACGTAAATCAGTTTTTAGATTGTCGTCTGTTATGACTCCTAACAGTTTGGCACTAGCTATAAGTTCAATTTTTATTGAGTTCAATGACAGAATGTTAAAGTCTTGTCTATTGATAGGAGTGTTCTTTTTAGGGGTAAACAACATAAGTTTAGTTTTTTTTTGCGTTTAAGAAGAGATGATTTTTGTGGGGCCAGAATTCAATAGTAGAGAAGGCTATTTAGGTCATTTGTTGTAGAATATTGGGGTTAGATGCGGATCAGACTATGGTTGGTGTAGGTTATTTCTGAATATGTTAAATAGAAGGGGACCTAATATTGATCCTTGTGGGATGTCTGTAGGGTTATGGAGGTAGGGGGAGAGCGAGAGTGCTGCCATTTGATGGTATGTTGCGTTTAAGAAGAGATGATTTTTGTGGGGCCAGAATTCAATAGTAGAGAAGGCTATTTAGGTCATTTGTTGTAGAATATTGGGGTTAGATGCGGAGCAGACTATGGTTGGTGTAGGTTATTTCTGAATATGTTAAATAGAAGGGGACCTAATATTGATCCTTGTGGGATGTCTGTAGGGTTATGGAGGTAGGGAGAGAGCGAGAGTGCTGCCATTTGATGGCATGTTGCCTATCTGAGAGATAGCTTCTAAACCAGCTAAGAGACTGAGAGGAAAGACCTATGGAAGAGAGTTGAAAGAGGAGGTTAGTGTGGGATATGGCATCAAATGATTTAGTTAGATCTAGATAAAGAACAGATGCTATAAAGCCGGAGTCACAAATCTTATTAATGGCGTGTAAAAAGGATATTAGTGCAGGAAAAGTACTGTACCCAGGATGGAATCCATGTTGGGTTAGGGAGAGGATGTTGTTGTTAAGCAGGTAGTTAACTAATTGTCTTTGGATGCATATTTCTACAATTTTAGATATGGGGGAGAGAAGAGCAATAGGTCAGATGTTGGAAATATCAGAGGAGGAGCCACCTTTATGGAGGGGAAGGATAATGGCTTTTTTTCCACAGAGAGGGAACATATGATTCATTGATTGATCTATTAATTAGAATGCTGATAGGATAGGCTACGGTATCAGCAGCGATCTTAAGGAATTTGGCAGGAATATTGTCAACTGAGTTGGAGCAGGGTTTTAGATTTAGCAAGAGTTTCTTTATGCAGGAAGTGGGGATAAAGGAGAAAGTAAATTCAGTTTGAGAGGGAGGTATGTTACAGCTTTGTATTGATGTGTTAGGAGTTGAGATATTGTGAAGTAGATGATAAGGTTTCCATATTGTTATTCCATACTCAAGTTTCGGTCTAATGTAACTAACAAACAATGACTTCATTATTTTTGATTCCTAGACTTTATAAATTGTTTTATACAACCTATAGTTCTATAACTATCATGAACCAATTGGTTGATATGATTGGAAAAACTCATAGCTGAATCTACCCATATATCCAGGTCTTTAAATGAGTCTACAGTTTCAATCACTGTGTGGTGTATTAAATATTCACCTTTCAGTTTATGCCTACCAAATGTGATATGCTTTGTTTTTGATGTATTTGTCAGCATATTATTCTCCTCTGCCTAAATAGTCAATTTAGTCAAGTTATTTTGCAAACATGCCTTATCTCTAACACACATAATCAGTTTACCTAATTTCAGGTCATCTGCATATAGACTGTAGAACAACTCAGATGAAAAAGTTAGGTCTGAAAGATACAATCTAAACAAGTAAGATCCTAGGACAGAGCCCTGTGGGACACCTTGACTGTAACCAAGGATTTTTCCTGTCCAGTTGCTGTATGATACTTGCCATGTCCTATTTGTAAGCCATGCAGCTATCCATCTTATCAAGAGTACATCAATACCTAGTTGTGCTAGTTTATTGATCAGTGTTATGTGTATGACCCTGTCAAATGCTGAAATTAAATCTATATAAATTAAATCACAGCACAATTTTTCATTCATAGCTGTTATTATATTGTTATAGAGCATCATATTATAGGTGGTAATAGATCTGTTTTCAACATATGCATGGTGATATATGGTTTTGAGTCCCAACCTATCCAGTTCTGACCATAACATATCCAATATTACCTTCTCCATTATTTTTCCACAACACGAAAGTTGACTTAAGGGTCTATATGACTCTGGGTTTGTCCTACTCTCCTTTCCCTTAAAAAACATGTTTAATAAGTGCATGCCTCCAATCTTGAGGAATCTCCCCATATTTATATGACCTAGTGAATAATAGATATAACGATACTGTAAGTTCTTGCTGAAGTGTTCTCAGGTCATTGCTACTAATTCCGTCTCCTTCCTTTGCTTTGTTTGGATCTAGTTTGTGCAGTTCTTTTTTAATATAATCTAATTTGATTCCAGTATCTGGGGTTACCTGGATGTCACTAGGCAACTTACCACCCCTTTTGTGGAGCCAAACTATTTTGCATAAGATTTTGTAAATACATCTGTGACACTCATCCACTGGCCCAGCAATCAAGGAGCCTCAATCCTCACCACTAACACCAGTGAGGGGAGTCCATATAGGGGAAAGGATAATAAATACACACACAGTAAAGTACAATTTCCTTTAAGAGCACACAGCGATTACAGTCAGTCTGGGACTGGTTTCTCCTTTTCTCTCCAGGACCCCGATCAGACTCCCCACTGGTACAGCTATAGGGTCCAGATCTCAGCCTAGTGGGCAAACTAAAACCTCCAGCACCCTTGTTATCCATCCAGTGCTTTGTGTCCCTGCCCAATAGCTGACACACACACACTTTCAGATAAGAGTTTATACAACCACACAGTCACCCCTGGGGAAGCCTGGTACAGGTTCTCCAGCTGTGTCCCCTTTCTGCCCAGTCTAAAAGGTAGTACCAGCTGCTACCACCTACTAATGTCAGCTACTCAATGGCCCTTATGAAGGCTGTCCACTTATTACTGTGCATATTATTATCCAAGTGGTAAGTGCAACCAAACAGTCAAGACTTATTTGGAGTGACTTGGTACAGTATCAATATATACATGCAATGTACTCTTAGAGCTTAAATTATCTCTACACAAAACAGCCACAGTTGAAAGGTTTAAAATATTTAATAATAAATAATAAAAACACAAGACTATACTTCTTACTACACAGTGTTATTCAAGAGTTCAGAGATCATAGAGAAATACTTAAAAATAATACAGTAAAAAGGTTCTGACATCACAGAAAAACAATTAGTCTAATATTCCTATTTCCTAGCTATATCTAAGAGAAAACACAGTTCTAAAATCCTACTTACATCTAGAGCAAGACAGTGCTGATGATGTTGGATGTTCTCAAAACAAATGCTCTAATGCTCTCTTTCTTTCTCTCCTTAAATTGATAACACAGTACCACTGTTTATTTTCAGATTACATAATTTATTTCTGGTTCCTAGGCTATTAGACTTTCAGAGGTTAATATCCCCCCGATATTGCCACTGGTCAGGAACCAGAGTAATAAAATAAATTATACATGCAAATTCTAGCCATTAACTCTGGCCTCAAAACAATAGGCAGAATTCATTCATCCAGACATATCGGTTCCGAACTTTGACCTCAAAGACAGTCCTAAAATGGTTGACTTAGCTTTCTTACAGCAGAGTGCACTGTTGTTACATTTTTGCAGTTCAATATCCAATGCAGTCTTTTCACATTTAAAAGAGCAAGCCTGTGGCTTACATTAATATTTACAAATGAAAGAATTATCTACAAAATTCTATCTGGCTAGGCTGGCAGCCTTCACCTATCTTCACACATCTCCCCTCCTGGAGAACTCAAGCTAGTTTTCAAGTGACCCTTGATAAATTTTGCTTGAGAGGGCTAGGTCTATCTGAGTATACCTTACCCGATTCCCTGAGAGCCCATCTGCATTGGCATTGCTAATCCCACTGCGGTGCTGCACTGACATATCATATGCTTGCAACCCTAGGCTCCATCTTAGCAACTTAGCATTTTGCTGGCTAGCTCTGTGTAACCATGTTAGGTCTGTGAGGGGAGCAGCTATGGTACTATAACTGGGGATGAACTTTCTGTAGTACCCTGCTGTCCCTAAGAATGCCCTCACCTGCTTTTTGGTAACAGGTGCAGGTGATGCCTGAATGGCTTCTTCTTTGGCTGGTTCTGGCCTAATCTTACCACTCCCCACTCTATGTCCCAGGTAGGAGACCTCTGCCATACCCAGCTAACATTTGCTCATCTTAATGGTCAACCCTGCCCTCTATAGTCTGCCCAGAACCTCCCTGGCATGTCGAAGGTGCTCTTGCCAGGAATGGCTGTAGATGGCAATATCATCTAGGTAAACAAGGGCAAACCCTCCTGCTCCTGCTAGAATATGATCTACCAGCCTTTGGAAAGTTGCTGGGGCATTTTACATCCCAAAGAGCATCTTTGTGAACTCATACAAGCCAAAAGGAGTCACAAAGGCTAATTTTTCTTTAGCAATGGGAGTCAGGGGCACCTGCCAGTAACCCTTGGTAAGATCAATAGTTGTAAGATACTTAGCCCCAACCAGCTTCTCTAGGGCCTCATCTGTCCTAGGCATAGGATAAGCATCTGACTCTGTGTGACTATTTAATTTCCTGTATTCCACACAGAACCTGGTGCTGCAATCCTTCTTTGGCACCGGCACCACTGGGGAAGCCCAGGGACTGTTGGAGTCTTGAATCACCCCTAGTTCCAACATTTCCTGTATCTCCTCCCTCTGAGTCTGTTTTACTCTCTCAGGCACCCTATAAAGGGCCTGCCTAATAGGCCTTTGGGCTCCTGTATACACCTGGTGCTGCACCAGGTGGGTGCACCTTGGTTCCTAGTGAACATGTCCCAAGACTCTGGTAACACTGCTTGGATTTCTTGAACCTGGGTAGGAGATAGCTGTTGAGATATTGCTACCCCTTCCAATGATGTGTGAGTCCTAGCCTCACTGAGGAGATCAGTTACCAGATCTCCCTTAGACTCCTTCTGCAATCCACTGCAAATGCTCAGCACAACGGCCTCCCTATCATGGTAAGGTTTCATCATGTTAACATGGTACAGTTTGTACCACTGCCTCCAGCCTAGCAGTTCCACCATGTTGCTAACATCATTTACCTTTCTTACCACCTTGTAGGGTCCCTCCCAAGCTGCTTGCAATTTGTTGTGTCTGACAGGAATGAGAACCATTACCTGCTGCCCCACAGCATACTCTCTAGCTCAAGCATTCCTGTCATACCACACCTTTTTCTGTTGTTGGGCTTCTGCCAAGTTCTTCTGGGCCATTCCCATGAGCTCCCTGAGCCTTGCCCTGAGGTTTAGGACATATGCCACAACAAATTCCTTGTGAGATTCACACTCACCTTCCCACTCATCTGATATTAAATCTAGAGGTCCCCTCACCCTATGCCCATACAGCAACTCAAAGGGTGAAAAACCTGTAAGCAAACAACAGATGGGGCAAATATTTGTCACACTACCTCTTAAACTGATCTGCAAATGCCCATAGCATGGACTTGATTGTAGAGTCTAACCTTTCAACAAGACCATTAGTCTGGGCATGGTAGGTGGTAGTCTTCAAGTGCTTCACCCCACAGGACTTCCACAGACAAGCCAGCAGGTCTGACATGAAATTGGCACCTCTGTCAGTCAGTATTTCTTTTGGGAAATCTACCCTGCTGAAAATCTCTAACAAAGCATTTTTCACCTTTTCTGTCTCAATGGAGGACAGAGCCACTGCCTCAGGGTGTTGTGCAGCATAATCCAGTACCACTAGGATATACTTTTTCCCCTGTGGAACTTGGGGTACGTAGAGACCCCACAATATGCAGAGCTACCCTCTGAAATGGCTCCTCAATCACAGGCAAAGACATCAAAGGAGCTTTCACCTTGTCTCCTGCCTTGCCTACCTGTTGGCACTGGTCACAGGTCCTGCAGTATCCTTTTACATCTCTGGAAATTCCAGGCCAATAGAAGTTCTGTATAATAAGACTCTTTGTATGTCTTATGCCCATATGGCCTGCAAAGGGAATATCATGGGCTATGGCTAGAAGCAGCAGATGGTAGGCTCTAGGCACTACCAACTGGCGTATTATTTCACCTTCTAGCCATCCCTCAGGGGTCCACTCTCTATACAGTAACCCTTTGCCCCAGTATACAGATTCCCCCTTCCCTTGAGAATCAGGTGCCTCACTAGCTACCTGCCTCAGGCCTTGCAATGTAGGGTCTGAGAGCTGAGCCTGAATCAACTCTCTCTTTGTAACCCTTCCCAGCTTTCATTCCACTGGAAGTCTGAAATCCTCTGACAGTGGTGCCTCACTGTCAGCCTGGGTACTACTACTCACCTCTACCTTTGCAGTCACTCTGTCCAAGGGAACATCAGTACCCACAAGCAGCTGTGGCTCACCTTCAGTCTGACTGCTACAGGATTTCTCCCTCCCTGAAGTAACCACCTCACCTGTCCTGGTTGCAAGTATGCAGTCTGTCTGGGTCTCTCTGAGGCTACCAGACCCACATGCTTGTCTCCAAGCCTGACTGCATGTAACTGCATAAACACATGGTACTGCTTCATCCAAATCCTTTCCTATCAGGACATCTGCAGGATGGAAGTTCGGTACCCTTGTTGTCTCAAGACAACCTATTATGGCATTTTGTCTTTCCCACTTACTGGCTTTCTCACCTTTTGTTCCCCACCTTGCCTCCATGGACATCTGTATGCCACATGGCCCCACTGGTTGCATTCAAAACATTTAACCCTAGGTCCTGGATGTGTACCTGGACTACTGGCTTCCCCTGCTACTGGCAGATTCTGTTGGGGCAGTCTGTGCTGCCCACCATGGGTTCCTTTAGACCCATGAACAGTACTGGGGGCCCCTTTCCTGTGCAGGGATGCCCTTCTTGCTAGGTATAGGTCTCCTTCTTCCCCAACTCATCTGAAGTAGCACATTGTCTATCAGCTAACCAGATCCTCATGTCCTCAGGCAAAGTGCTAAGGGCTTGTTCTCTCACCAAAAGGTCTGCCAGCCTTTCAAAAGTGGTGACCTGACATCCACTCACCCACTTATGAAAATAAGTGCTCAAAACTTTTTCATATAGGTTTCAGGTGTTAGCTTAAAACATTCTAACAAGTGATTTTTAACAGCAGTATAATCACAATTTTCACAATCAGCAAGTTTAGCCAACACAGTTACAGCTTTACCATGGAGTAAGGGGGTCAGGAACTGTACCCAGAGACTTTGGTCAACATTATGCTGTTTACATACCCTCTCAAACATATGAATGAAACTATAAAAATTATCTCCCTCTTTAAACTGCGGAAGAAATTTACTGACCTTTTGTGCTTCTGGGATCCAGTTACTCCCTTCCCCATTTCCTCCATGACTCTGTCAAAGAGTCAGCATCTCCTTCTCATGCTGTCTCTGCCTCTCCTCAGCTTCCAAGCGTAGCAGTTTCTCAGCCTGCAACCATCACAGTTTCTGATTGTCTTCACTCTCTAGATGCCTCAGTCTCTAAACTGCTTCTATTTCCAAACGTCTGGCCTCCAAGTCAAGTCTTTTTCACTCCAGATGGATTTTTAAGTCCTCTGCAGAAAGTTTGAGCTGTCCATTATCTGAGTGTGCTGCATCTCCACTGCCAGTCTGATTGTCCTCCTGGTTGCTGTTTTCTGATGCAGCTGTGACCAAAGCTGAATTTATGTCTGCCTTAGTCAGGTTTCCATGCACCAGTCCCCTAGCCTGGCACATCTGCCAGCTAGCTTCTTGTCAGCTTTCCGTACTCCTCTGCTGACATGCTACCTGCTCTCCCTGACTAACTAAGCTAACAAAAGAAATAAAACAATTGTGATCTAAACTCTGAGTATTCACTGTGTGGTTGATTTAGAGTACAAAAACACCCTCAGAGATAACTGTACACAAGCTACAGGAATTCACTCTACCCACAACACTACAAACCAATTAGTATTTGCCAGCCAATTAATATGGGGTGTGGATATGCCACCACTGCCAAACAATTAATATGTGATCCACATGCACTGGCCCAGCAAACAAGGAACCTCAGTCCTCACCACTAACACCAGTTAAGGGTGTCCATATAGGAAAAGGATAATAAATAGACACACAGTAAAGTACAATTTCCCTTAAGAGCACACAGAGATCACAGTCAGTCTGGGGCTGGTTTCTCCTTTTCTCTCCAGGTCCTCAATCAGAATCCCCACTGGTACAGCTATAGCATCCAGATCTCAGCCTAGTGGGCAAGCAAAAACCTCCAGTACCCTCTCTGTCCAACCAGTGCTTTGTGCCCCTGCCCAAGTAGCTGACACACAGTTTGAGGTAAGAGTTTATACAACCATGCAGACACTCATGGAGAATGCTGGCACAGGTTCTCCAGCTGTGCCCCCTTTCTGCCCAGTCTAAAAGGTAGTATGAGCTGCCACCACCCACTAATTTCAGCTACTAAAAGGCCCTTATGAAGGGTGTCCAATTATTACCGTGCAATATTATTGTCCAACTGATAAGTGCAACCAGTCAAGACTTATTTGGAGTGACTTGGTACAGTATCACTATATACATGCAGTGTACTCTTAGATCTTAAAGTATCTCTTCACAAAACAGCCACTGTTGAAAGGTTTAAAAATATTTAATAATAAATAATAAAAACACAAGACAATACTTCTTACTATACAATGTTAGTCAAGAGTTCAGAAATCACAGACAAATACTTAAAATAATACTGTAAAAAGTTCTGACATCACAGAAAAACTAAACTAGTTTGATCTTCCTATTTCCTAGCTATATCTAAGAGAAAAGTAATAAACCTTGTTTTACATGGATGGTCGTGCTGTGCATTTTTGTTACTGGATTTATATCTAAGAGAAAACACAGTTCTGGAATCCTACTTATATCTAGAGCAAGACAGTGCTGGTGATGTTGGATGTTCTCAAGACAAATGCTCTAATGCTCTCATTCTTTCTCTCATTAAATTGATAACATAGTGCCACTAATTCATTTCAGATTACATTATCTCCTTCTGGTTCCCAGGCTAACAGACTCTCAGAGGTTAATAGCCCCTTTGATCTTGCAGCTGGTCAGGAATCAGAGCAATAAAAGAAATTATACATGCAAATTCTAGCCATTAACTCTGGCCTCAAAACAATAGGCAGAATTCCTTCATCCAGACATATTGGCTCTGAATTTTGACATCAAAGACAGTCATAAAATGCTTGACTTAGCCTTCTTACAGCAGAGTGCACAGTTTTTACATTTTTGCAGTTCAATATCCAATGCAGTTTTTCACATTTAAGAGAGCAAGCTTGCGACTTACATTAATATTTACAAATGACAGAATTATCTACAACATTCTATCTGGCTAGGCTGGCAGCCTTCACCTATCTTCACAATATTTATAATCTGTTGTGTCTGAGAATGTTGTGTCTTTCGGCTTTTCCCAGTTAGGGGTCGCCACAGCGGAACTCTGGTCCGCTAATGATTGGCAGTAGATTTTTACGTGCCAAGTTGCCAGCCCTGACGCACAACCTTCAGTGAAGGTACACCCATTCATGCATGTCTCCACACAGAAGATGCTCTAGCTGAGAATCGAACCGGACAGCAATACATTTTAGAAAATGGACACAGTTTATCAATTTGTGTGCATTTACTCCTTCCACAACTTATGTATCTATAGAAAAGTTTCCTATTATGCTCAATATCTTTATATAAATTTTCTTCAATTTTTTCTTGATCTTGTCTCACACTATGATTAATTGGTTTGTCCAGCTTGTTTATTTCAGTTTTCAAAGTTGTAGTTCAACCTCTCTTCCATTTCTTATATTTTTTGTCTCTCACCTTAGTCGGACATCTTGTTCTTATGGAAATATATCTGTCTGATGTTGTATGCTTTGATCCTGATGTTAAACATTTTTTGAATTTTTTGCACTCACAATTTCTCTTTCAAAACTTTTCACATTCCATCTGCAATTTTTCCACTGAACATCTCACTCCAGTTAGTTTTACATAGTGACTATTTTGCTTCCATTTACTCTGTAATTAACCTTCTGTGCATTGACTTAGATTTCAGTTTGGCAGAATTATCTAGCAACAAATTAACCTTTATAAGCCCATGATCACTGCACTTCAAAGGTAGTAAAATTTGACTTGAAGTTACAGTAATTTCTTTGGGAACACAAACAATGTCTAGTATGTTCCGTCCCCTGGTAGGGTTTTTTTACAATCTGAAGGAGTTGTTATTCCTAAATATACGCTGTGATCCTTTACTGATTTGTGTGCTATTTGCATTGAGGTTGTATTGTTTAAAATGATGGACATTAATAACACACAGCCTGCTTGTTAGTGCAACGACCTTGATGGATATATTTGTCCTATGCTGAGTTATTCTGAGATATATTGAAATCTTACTTGTTTATCTGCAGTTTTTGCAGTGAAATACACCAGATTCCAGTAACTTTATGGTATCCAGACCTATGTTTTAGTTGACATTAAAAATCGCTGTTATACCTATCAATTGTTCAGATTTTGGAGGGAAGCCCCTATTTTTTATCAAAATTTTGCTCCATCTCTACTAAAATTTCAGATTATTTTGAAATGCACCAAATTAATAGTACCTGCATTTAATAACACTCCCTGGATTGGAATATATTCCCTAATTACATATTGCAATGTTCCTAACTCAGGGGGGACATATTGAGAGTTATGACTGCTGCTTAGAGATATTTTGTTATTTGTCACAGACTAAAAGAACCAACACTTCATAAGTGAGGAAAGGAGGACTGTCAAATATTAGGCATGCAGCAAACTTTTTACATTGAGGTCAAGTGTATCAGAATGGAGCATCATGGGATTAAGGTAGGAAGGTTACTTGAGAGTGGTCTGTGAATTGATGAGACAATGCAGTGATTTGCAGAATGTAATTATTGGCCTTTTCCTACATGGAAGTTAACTTGGCAACAACATTATTACATAGAGAATTAGATGAGACAGTTGAAATACCTAAATTAAATATTTGTAAGTAGAATTTTACTTGATATGAGAAATATTTTTTTTTCTGTGCTGTACCACATTCAGCATAAGCATACATATTGCTTTCTTTCACAAGATAATACTGCAGTTGCAAAACAGTCCATACCGGAAGCTTCTCTGAAAAACATTTCCCTTGAGAAAGTGTTATATCATTGTAACTATTCTCATAGTATGACTGTTTAAAGTGTCCATAAATATGATGGATGCGAGCTATAGATTTTATATTAACAGACTGAGCATTAATGTGATAACAATTACTAATGTTTTGTAAAGTAAACGGAATCCTCCATGATGGCCTAAAATGGAAGATATAATTACCTTTGAATAATGGAGTTAACAGATTGAACAGCTGGGTGGAATCACTTTGGTCTAAATATTCATCATCTGTTTAGACAGCTGCATTTGGTCAACTAAACAGATGGTTGACAGGTGTGCAAGACTGCACAGTTCTTAGGGTTGAGGAATATGCCCTTTCCTTGATATTGTGTGAGTTAGGAGTTAGTATATATAATTTTATATATATATATATATATATATATATATATATATATATATATATATATATATATATATTTTTTTTTTTTTTTTTCTTAATGACTGTTTTTCTTCCCTAGTTGGATACACTTACAGTTTTGCCTCATCCATTGGTATGACTGGACTGACAATAAATCAGTTAGCTGTCTTTGAAGAGACAGTAAGAAAGTCATTAATGGAAATCAGAAATACAGACATTATGGGGCTTGATAATTTTTCAGTCAATTTATATGTTGCTTTATGAATGCATTAGAGGATCTATTTGCTATTCTAGTCAACCCTTTCTTAATGGATGCAGTACTGTTCCACCACTTTACAAAGGAGCAAATGGCACACCCATCATACATAAGGAAGGTTGGTCAGGCATCGTCCAGAATTTCTGACTTAATAAGCCATACTTCTGTTTGGGGAAAATGTTTTGAAAGATGTTTAATAACATTACTGAAAGAAGAGAAAGCATATGGCATTAAAGCATATGTAAACTACCACTGAATTGTATGTTAGAGGTCTACTTTAACATGGTCGACTCATTTTTATGAACATGTCAGTATAGCCTTGGACCTTGGCTCATATGAGTCTGTGGCCTACACTGAGTATGCCTTCAACAGTCTCCCTCATGTAGCAATTACACATTGCCTTCCAATAAAGAGTTAAGCCATATATAGTAAAGCAGATTCATCAATGGTTAGAAGAGCAAAGACAGATGACAATTATGCTTGGCCAGCTGCCAAGTTGGATGCCATCCTGTAATATAATGCCTCGAGACATGGTGTTGGTTACTGTATTGTTTAATACTCTGTTTTCTTCTCTGCTGATATCTTGTACACACTGATTTCAAAAAAAGCACATATGATATAAAAATTAGGTCGGTTATGATATCCACTGATGATACAATTCCCTGAATTCTTATTTGAATAATGTTTTAACATGGCAAATGGATCATGGACTATCTTTGAACACTAACAAGTACAAAGGAATGCACTTTAGACTCAAAAGTCAAGTCAGAGGTAAAAATATACAATGCTGCATTTGTTTCATCCGAGTAATCATTAATTAGAACATGCTTTTATATGAATTTATTTTAGGTGCACTTCTGAATGTCATTCTTTTATTTCTTTAGTTGTTTTTGTCTGAGTTTTAAACTAGATATAAATTAATGCAAATATTTACTGCGGTGGTGGTGCTGCGGTAGCGTTGTTGCCTCACAGTTAGACGTTGCCCGTTCGATTCTCAGTTAGAGCGTCTTCTGTAGGGCGACATGCATGAACGGGTGTTCCTTCATTGAAGGTTGTGCATTAGGCCCTGCAAGCCAGCACGTAAAACTCTACTGACAATCATTAGTGGACCGGAGTTCCGCTGTGGCGACCCCTAACCAGGAAAAGCCGAAAGACAGAAACAAACAATTAATAATACTATAAAGAAAAAATAAACATGGTTAATCTACTTTATCAAGTTTAGGCATGCAAACTTCTTCAAATACAATATTTGTAAATCCTGTGCTTGCTTGGGCTAAATGAATTAGTGAAATAAAATGAGAAACTCTTTCTTGATCTACTTCAAGTATACCTTCAATTATTTTTGGCTGTATTTTGCACTACCTTTTCTACCTGTTTAATTTTGCATTGCCTGAGTTCAATAAACTGATAACTTACCCACTGGGGAATATACAGCTGAAATATTCGTGCTCAGAAAGTGTTCACGTTCCCTAGCTGAAGTTTCAGAAAATCACATATAGATCATGGTAAAATAAAGTTATGTAGTTGCACAAACAGCATCTTTCATGCAAAGTGTGGAATTTACAAGGGCAGGCTTTATGCACATCAAAGAAATATAATGATTTATCAGAATCAGTATCAAAGCTTGATTATTTTCAGATTGTGCTTGTTTTTCATCAGTTATAACATCATATAATACAATGACTTCATTTTCCATCTTAAAGTAATTGTAGTCATATGTCTTTTTAGACTTTGAATAAAATCATAAATTGTCAGGTCACAGAATGATGTGCAGGACAGTAGTACATTTACTGAAAAGGGTCTAACGGATCATTTTCAAATGCTGCCTTTATGTGAAATCAGCACAACTTTTTGATGTCTCAGAGACCATAACTTTCAGACACTGTGTGACTGTTTTCAAATTACAAAATAATACATTACAATTAAACAATGACCCACGTCAGGTGAACTGATATGCCAGACTTTGCCAGATACTTACAAATATTTTCATGGCAACAAAACACCATGAAATATACAATGTTAGTATTTCAATTAATAGTTAGCATATTTAAGATATATATATATATATATATATATATATATATATATATATATATATATATGTATATATATATATATATATATATATATATATATATATGGGTCTACTCTAATGACGACCGATTCAGCCGACAGTGAAATCACCGACACGAACCGACAACGCGGTTGACCGACACGCTCGAATCCCGACAGACGGAAGACCGACAAGGGAATGTGTAAGCGACCTGGTAAGTATGCGATAGTGAGGGATTTAGGAGTAGAGAGCGGACAGGTAAGTGTGCAATACTCAGGGATGTAGGGTTAGGGTGTGTGATAGGTGAGTGTGCGGTAGTGTCGGAGCTTGGGTCGGGGTGTGTAAGTGAGTTAGGGTTAGGGTGCAGGTAGGGAGAGTGTGCGGTAGTGTCGGAGCTTGGGGTTTGGGGTGTGTAAGTGAGTTAGGGTTAGGGTGCAGGTAGGGAGAGTGTGCGGTAGTGTCGGACCTTAGGGTTAGGGTTTGGGTTAGGGCTAGTGGATATGTGTTGTAGTGTACTGTGTTGTTTACGTGTAGTGTGTCGGTGTTATGGTGTTCGGTGTTTCGCGTTGTCGGGTTTGTGTGTTGTCGGTTTTCTGGCGTCGGTGATTTCTGTGTCGGGGAATCGTTGGTTCGGTCTTTAGAAGTAGACCCATATATATATATGGGTCTACTATATTTAGTCAAATTACATTTGGTTGAAAATTATTTCAGGCAGCCCATTTCACTGAAAATGCATTTCACTGAAAACCCATTTGGTCGAATTCCATTTGGTCGAAAATAGAGTATAGTCCTTGCCCCACTGCAGTACAACCCTGGAGTGAGAATATAAAGTAAGGGGGTGTGGGGGCATAACCCCCCACATAATTGCAGTGTATGCACTATTATATACATGTGTATCCATTAAAAATATATTGAAACATATAACGTCAGTAAAAACTAGTTAAGGTCTTCTCAGAGACTTCTAGTACATACCACTAAACCAAACAACAAGGCTGGCGACTCCCTTTTTTCTAATATTGTTGGAAAAGCCTGGAATCTCCTCCCCAGTGAACTCTCCTCACTTCCCTCAGTATCATGCTTCAAAAACAAATTGAAAGTGTTCCTCAGAACACAGTGGTTACGCCCCTGTACTAGGCCTGACTAGTTATGTGTCTCTTAATACTTTGCTCTTCCTACCCCTTCTACTCATTAACTGTAATTCCTTCCTTATTAACCATAATACTATCTCCCTATAGAACATCTTGATTGTACTAGCATGCCATGTTATGCCTGTATTCTGCACTGTTGAATTTATTGTGATAACCTGTAATATGCATTGTAAATATGATTTTTTTGTTTAATGTTTCCTTATTTGTTATCTTGTTAATTTCATTGTTCTATCTTGGAGTTTATCTCCACGGGCCTCTACTAAAAATGGACATGTATCCAGTTAGACTAGCCCGATCAACAAATGTAAAATAAAAATAAATAAAATAATAAATAGTTGCAAAATGTGGAGGGCTACACCCCCCCCCCACTAACTTTATATTCTCATTCCAGGGTCGCACTGCAATGGGGCAGGGGCTATAATCCATTTTCGACCAAATGGAATTTGACCAAATGAGCTTTCAGTGAGGTGGGCTACCTGAAATAATTTTCAACCAAATGTAATTAGACAAAAAGCAGTAGACCCATATATATATATATATATATATATATATATATATATATATATATATATATAAAACTACACATATTGCAGTTGAGATTGTTTTTGATACATTTTGGGAGATAGATAATATGTAAGTCTTCCAAGATAAATATTGATTAAACAATGCATGTAAGTATTCAAACTTGCCAAACGAACATTTTCATGCTGACAGTTGTTTTAAGCTTTTACTTAGTTCTATCTCTAAACTGAAATTGATTTGGAGATGTTTAAAGCACAATACATTATCTGAAAGAGATTCATAAATCTTTCTCAACATCTTGTATATGAAAGGAAGTTTTATGATGTGTGACAGAATCATTTACCTGAAGCATAGCTTTTGTTTCAGTGCTATTAGTATCTGCCAGAAAAGAGAACCCTTATTTTCTATGTAATAAATACATGGCATTTTATCATGAAAATTTTTAGAACAAAAACCTATTCTTTATCTGCATTGTATTTAAGGCTAAAACCCCTTGTTTTGCATCTTGGCTTAATAGTTAGAATTGCATTCCACAATTTCATGATTAAGCATTTTGTCATTATTCAATATATTGATCCTCTCCTAAGCAAATAGTTGCCAATATTAATGAAAAAGTTTTGGAATGACAAAAGAGGAACGTGTTTTAGTTTCTTCTTTTTGTCCATTAAAACACTTCATTAGCATATCAATATTATATCAAAACATTCTTGTTTGTAACTATTTGGAAAATAGAATCCTCTGTCTAGATACTTTTTCCTCAAACACGTAAGTATTTCTCCAAAACTGAGATCCATTTTATTTTGGAGAACAGCTACTGTATTTTTTATCATTATGTGTTGTAAAGGTAGAAATATATCAGAACTGCTCCATTCAGTGGCGGTAATGTGCTGATTGAAAATAATTGATGATTCTTTTAACAACTAATAATTGATTTTTATTCTAACCAAGTTTGATATCAGACAAAGTAGCTATGTTAATTTTTCTAGCAATGTTACAGCATATATTTTGCCTAGGTGTACTGAAAGCACTTTCTTCAAGGAATAGTTATTATGCCTAATTCTGATTATCTTTAAATCACATCAGAAGGTGATACTATATCTCTGTCCTTATAAATTGCATCATTCTCTTGTTTGCAGCAAAGGCCCTCTTTGCTTTTTCCCCTGCAGTTCTCTGTTTTTCAGGAATTGTTTGTGTGCAGTGTTTTCATTTATTCCCATATCATGAGGTCATTGAATTAGTGCTAGCTTGGAAGGCTACTGTTTGTGTAGGCTGAAGTTGTCACTGTGGCTGAATCTTGCAGGGTGCACTGTTATATCATAGACATGTTGTAAATTAAGCAAAGCCAGCATGAAATTCTGTTACAGAATTAATGAACCTATCCATTCCACTCAGTATGCGCAATGCACTGTGAAAGCTACTGCTGCTGTGTTAGTCGCAATGTATTTAATATAGCTGCATACATATTGTTAGAAGATTTGTTTTTCTGAGTTTAGGCTGTGAAAACAGCTACATATGTTAGCTAGAGCATATGTTTACCCAGCAGAAGTAGAAGTGTATTACGGTTCTTATCACAGTAAAGATATTTAATGCAATTTTAACATAGCATTACAGGCCTTCCTGTTTTTGTATTAAGTTTTATGGAGGGGGGCAGATATCTGATTCACTATTCAAGAGTCATGTGTTCAGTGCTCACCCTAAATCACAGTTTTTGTGGAGTTTACACCTTCTTCTTGTGTCTACATGAGTTTTGTTCATGTACTTCAGTTTTTCGTTTCCTTGTAAAACATGTTCATTGATTGGCTACACTAAACTGCCCATGCACCATTTTCTGTTTTTATGGTCCATATGATGGCTGCAAAAGGTCAGAATGGGCTAGTTCACTTAAGTTGGTAGCAAATGAAAAAATAAAATAAATACGCAGGTGAAAGATTTACTTTAATATCAGCATTATAATTTCACTTCATGTATGTCCATTAGTACTTTACAACTCTGTGGCATCAGCTTTTTTTCATAACATAAAACTTTGATTATTTGCTGGTAGTTTTAAATAAATGTAAGAATCTCTGTCAGGTAGACTATTTCTGAACTTCTACAATTATATGCATTTTGACTATTTTATATACGTAATTCAATGTGTGTGTATTATTTTCTTGCTGTGGATAATGTCAACATACTTTTCCCACTTATGATGCTTTCTACATAAACAATAGGCCCTACTAACTGAAAATGTAGGCAATGCTATGATAAAAGGCACAGAATACGCAATGTAAAGAGTCCATAAAAGCCAATTAAAAAAAACTATAGCTGAGAGTCCTAGTCTCATTACTGTTGCTGCTTTATTAAATGTTTGATTGCATCTTCATGTTTCTTAAGCATATTTTGCTTAATATAAAAGGCAAAAAAGCAAAAAAAAAACTAAGGGAAACTAAATTGGGAGAAATGGTCAGAATGAAGTTCAACAAAAATTTCTAAACATGATTGCACCCAAAACAGGTAAAAATATATGGACTTAGCACAAAGGATTAACTATATATTTTAGAGGCAATAAAAGCAAATCTTTATAACTATCAATATATTTCCATTATATTAGTGGCGAACGCACCAACAGTTTTTCCTGTTCAGTGTGTTTATTGCCTTTTCAAACAGTATTACAGAAGTTTTTCAGAAACAAGTACTTTCATCAGTTGTGCAAAGTCAATAATCAGGATTCAATGACTGAAATTAATTAACAATAGTTATAACCAAGGCTTATGTTTATTTCTAGCTTGCTGGCCTATCAAGCAGTTCCTTCTTTGGAAAATAATGGAAGAGATAAGAACATAAATAAATTATCTTAAAAATGGCTGTCCAGAATGGTTAAATAAGATTTATCAAACATCTAAAGCAATAGGCTGTTAATTCTTTTTGAAGCTTGATAAAAGTCAGAGGAAACCAGAAAAGCTTTACAGAGTCAAATCATGTCCACAGAGCTTCTTACCAGCTCTCTAACCCCCTTGGTAAACTACATGGTGCAACTTCCACTAGTTGAAATTTGTTTTGACATCTATCAAAATAGCTGCCACATGGCAGCTATCTAGGCAGCTGTCAAAACAGCTGTTATATCAGGACAGTTGACATTTACAAAATAGATAAATAACTGACAAGTGCAGTATTGTCAGGAAATATGAACATAACAATTGTATTTTCTAGCCTTACTGCTTCATAGATGTAAAGTACAGTGCAAAATGTCATAGCTTCACTATGAACCTTCTCCCCTGTCACAGCAGTGGTCAAAGAAAGGAATCAAGTTGACTGATTGCATTCACATTAACTGAAAGTGTCTCCATGTAAAAAAATTCAGCCAGCAAAACTTTTGTTGAATTTCTAAGGTATTTTTTGCAAAGCCCTGGACCATGCATCCCACACTCCCTGCACTTATATATCAATTGTGAAGTTACACAACGGTGGAGAAAAAGCTGTTGCTAAATATTGTTTTGGCACTTTTCCTTCAGCTTGTTGGCAGTGAAAGAAATGTCTGTCAGTAGATTAACTGGCTCCCCAAAGTACATTTCAGGTATAATACATATTAAAACAGAGTCATGACAGATTTTCAGCATGTGCCCCATCTAATAAATTGCAAAGCAAGGTGTCACAGATCCAAACCAGGTAGAAAATATGATAGCGCCAAGTACTGTTTCTTGGAGTCATTTTTAAACTACTTACTTTTCCATTGCTATAATTTACAGCACAAAATGTCACAGCTCCACTGACCCCCAACACAGGAAAATACAGTTCAGATATTTCATAATAGTGTTTATTTAGTTCTATGCCATTAAAATATGTGCTCTGTTTTACAAAATGCAATGCAAAGTGTTACAGGACTGCTGCTTTCTAGAATAACGGAAAGTTCCTTGGATCTGACACTATAAACAGAATTTCTTCAAATTCCAATCAGAACAGGTCTGAATTGTTCTAAATGTATGACATGTCTCCATGCTAACTATAGTAATAGCTAACTATAATAATAATTCTGTTCTGAATTGACTGCAGGGTACTTTTCCGTTAAACCCCTACCACTTCTTGCTGCTGTGTTTTGCCATTATTCTGCAAGTCTGGAAACCCTAATTCAACAGTTTACTAAAGATAAAAGGTGATACCTGGATATTAGTAGTAAGACTGATTTTTATTTTGCAGCAAGATGTCCTTTGCAAGCAGATTTAAAATTATTTTTTAACGTTTTATCGGCGACCTGGTGAGCTGTGGTGTTTATGGATGTAGCACATTGGCTGTTTGATGTTTCCCCCAGGTTGACTTACTCCCGTTTAACCCCATAACATCCATATACTTGATCCTTATTGCATTTGACTACAGTCATATGGTATTTGGTACACATTGTGATAGTCACACAAATACTGCTGCTTGAACTACAGGTTTTCAACTGTCTGCTAGTGACTAGGCTATTTTAGCTTTGAAAGTTGACGTTTATTTTTTATTTATTTTTTTAGGGTTTTATTATTCAGTTTAAGTACCTTTTTGTATACATCGTACACTGTATTTTGCCTTCATGTGATGATACTTGGTGATGATGTTAGGCAATATTGTACTGTATAGCCTGTTTGTGTTTCTTGTGGATTTTTCCTCTCCGGGCCTCCACTGAAAATGGGCATTGCTTGGCCCGGTGGACTTTCCCAGGAAACAAATGCCATATGTCTAAAATGGGCTCCAGATATTTGTGAAATCAAGACAGGAGACACCCACTCTTTCAAAGTCTTTCATTTTCACTTTAAACGGTTAAAAAATCAGAATAGCGGCAAAGCACAGCAGCGCGAAGTGGTAGGGGTTTAACAGAAAAGTACCGACTGCAGATATTAGGAACATTAATACCAGACTGAGTATAGAATTGAAAATGTGGTTCCTGTTTTAAATATGTGATGTGCTCTCATACCATTTTTTTCATATGGAGATAACAGTAGTCTCTGATGAAGCAGTGGTAATCCTTCTCTCCAAAATAAAAAAAATCAATGTGGTAATGATTGAGCATTTATTAGGTTTGAACAGTATGGAGTGTACAGTCTTTAATTGGTTGAGAGTTATGACATGCTTTATTTCTAGTCATTGTTATATAATGCCAGTGAGCTCAGCTTGGGTTATTAGCGAAAAGTTCTAGTGCTTGTGCCTAGTTTCTGAAGATTCTACACCTGATGCTGATATTTCGTTATTTGACTAGCTTATGTGCTCTGCTCTTAATTTTGCTAACTAACCTGCTTTCTCTTCTGTTAGATAGCCAGTATTCAAAATAACTTTCTTCTCCCTTTTTTTTTGTTTTTCTCCAGTTGTGCAAACTACTTTTACCAAATTTTCCTACTTCCTGTTGGGCCCTGCTGGACTTCAAAGACCAACTATATTCTCATATCGCACCCTGCTTGTGTCTCTCCTTACCTAGGTATCCAAAGTATCCCCTGGACAGAATCTCCAAGACAAACTAAGACTGTATGCTAATTAAGGTTCTATTATCTCTACTTGTATGGGTTAATGTTATGATATTTGCTAGGTGTCTAGTTTAAACCGCCAGAACAACCATCAGCCATACCCCCTCCACTTGTTCACTTGTACTCCGCATCCACCCTTACCAAAGTCACCCCAGCCTTTGTAGTATTTCCAACACCCTCAAGCCCTTCCCTTCTGAATTATTTTCCACTTCCAGCCTTCTACTGTGATCTCCAATCATTGTTACTACAGGTTTTGATCACTAGAGGGCAGTCTTCACCCACCTCTGATTTACTTATTATTTCTTTCAACTTTCTATAGTTGACAAACTATAGTATTTTGCCCCCTCTTCTTCACCTCTAGCCCTATACTAGCCTTTTTCTCTTTACAGCCTCTCATTCTTCCTATCCTTACACCCACAACCTCTGCCTTCCTTAGTTACCTTCTCCTGTTCTTACCGTCCACTATACTGACTGTTTTTCTCGTCTTCCTGCTGCATCCTTCCTTTGTGTCTGCCCCGTTCCATTTGCTCTTTGGACTCACTCCGCTCCCCTACCCTACTCCCCAAATGTCACCCACCCCCAACACTCCTACTTTTATACTTACATCTCTCCTCCCCCTTACCTCCAACCAATTCCATCTCTACTCCACCCCTCACCTCCAACCAATCCCATCTCTACTCCATCCCTCACCTCCAACCAATCCATCCCTACTCCACCCCTCACCTCCAACCAATCCCATCTCTTCTCCTCCCCTAAACCCTTTCAATTGAATATCCACTCCCGCTCTGTCCTATATCATCCTGTCCTCTCTATCACTCCTCCCTCTTACCCTAAAACACCCCTACAACATCCTGACACTTCCCTCTTACCCTAAAAATTACCTTAAAACACCCCATACAAAATCCTGGCACTTCCCTTTATACCTAAATCTAACAATGAAAATATCACCACTTCCACAAACTCTCTTCATCCACTCTATAACTACGTTTCTCCTACTAACTGCTTTCTCTGCTACTTCTTATTCCTCTTACAAACTTCCCCCCCCTCTTATTCCCCCATCTCCACTATCCTCCACCAGCTCCACCCCTTCTCATCCCACTTTCACACTATATCCCCCTGCCTAATTCAACCAAACCCATTTCACTATTTCAAACTCAAACTGCTACCCTACTCTATTAAACTCCATACTCCCAAAGGAAAAATGTTCTTTCCACAAACTACTATAAGTAATTCAAAGATCCTGTTCCCTTCTTCCTCTAACCTGCTTTTCCTAGCAGGAGACATACACCCCAACCCTGGTCCTCAGACAACTACTAACTTTTCTTCCCCTACCTCACCCAATACCTCCAACCACAAATTCCTTAAGCTAGTTACAATCAATACCCAGAGTTTAAAAAATAAAATAGCTCTCTTCCATGCCTGGCTTAACCATACTCTTCCAGACATAGTATCACTCTCTGAGACATGGCTAAAGCCCCACATCACTGACTCTGAGATCCTTCCCCCTGGCTTTCAAGCACTCAGATGTGACCGCCAAAACAAAAAAGGAGGAGGAGTGGCATTAATCTACAACAGCCTGCTTAACATCAGTCCTTACCAAAACCCCATTCCTCAATTTAGCAATGCTGAAATAGTCATGGGGATACTCAAAATGAATAACTATAAAAGTATTTGCATTATGAGCATCTACATTCCCCCTGGAAATAATATCCCTACTCTTGAAAACATTCTACTATGGTCCTCAACTAATATTAAACTAGAGACATACATATTAGGAGATGTGAATATAGATTGGAACACAATTAATAACAATAATCCCTCTTTATCTATTAATCTACTCAACATCACTCAACTAATAAACGGCATTACCAGACCTAATAGAATCAACTCTCCAGGGTCCACTTTGGACTGGATCTTAGCCTCCCACCCAAATAAAATATCACACTCTGCTATCCTACCAGACACCATGAGTGACCATCTCCCAGCTTTCATTCACCGAGCTTTAATTGAATTAAAATCGATTTAATTGAATATAATTAAATGTTTTATAAGTATATATAAAGTGGTTTTTTAGTGACTGTTAATTTTTTACTCTGAAAAGGCTGTTGGCTGAGGCGCTAGAGATTTGGAACTGTTCTTGTAAATATATTGAACTGTATTTAAAAATTAAACCAGACTTTGAAAGTAGAGCTGGGACTCACTTATTGTTCCTGTTGTTGGTAATACAGTTCGTTCTTTTCCTGTTGTTTTCAATATGACTAGTGAGTCCATGTGCTCCTTTCCGCGCATATTTAGAGAGTCTGGTATGGATATTTTTCAACGGAATGGTGACAATTCTGGTCGTGCTAATAATTCAACAACTACTGAGGTTGAAAATAATTTACCTGGTTTGACTAAAATAATCCCTGAAGGTCCAGGAGGCTCTGGTCTATGTGTTATGAAAAAATGGGAGAATTCCAGAATGAGGACTGCCACTAATCCATTTGCAACGTTAGGCAAGAAAGTTACCATACCTGATAATCCTGATGCACAGGACTTATGTACAAAATTGGAAAAGTTAATTTTTAAAGAAACGGCGGTGTTTTATAACATTGGTAGTCTAGAAAGATATGCGGAACTAGATATCACACCACGGGGCTTAAGATCAGTTAAGAACCCTTCTACACCATTTGATCTTAATGATGAAACAGATAAAAAGTTTCATGAACGCTGGATAGCAGCGGCACATCGGTGCAGTGTTGAATGGGTTTCAATTTTAACTGAGAGAGATAATATTAAAAAAGAGAAGCTTGTAAATGAAATGAAGCTTACATGTGACCAATTAGTAAGCATAACTTCCAATACCACTTTGGAAAATTTCCTGGTGGGCATTAATACAAAATTAGCCAATTATGAGAAAGATCTTATTGATCGCAAAAAATACAAGTTAACCAGAGACATTAAAGATTATGAACACAAGAGGTCGTTTGTGTTCACTAGTAATCAGAGAATTAGAAAGAAAGCTGTTACGTTTCAAAGAGGAAATCCGGTTTCTGAACCGTATAAAAACAAAAGCTTCCTGTCTGGTGAAAGCGGCGCGTCATCGTGGGAAGAAGATGATAGAGAGAACTTTCCTGAATTGCCAGGAGCCGCGAATTCGGAAGGTTTCCAAAAGACATTCTCGAATTTCAATGGACATTACAACAATTCCAGGAAAAGGGGCTGGAACATTTCAGAACGCCAAAGAGACTCGGGCGATGGACATTTTAAAAGAGGTAGATGGGCTTGAATTTAATAATGAAACTATAGCTTATAATTATGTAATTAATCTATCTGATTACATTTTAGATAATGTCGAAATGGGTATTTTGGAAAAGGGATTAAAATTTGTTCCAACTTGTTTTCCTAAAAAGTATGAGTTAAAAACAGAATTATTTCAACTGTTTCGTAAAATGAATCTTAGAGAATTTTTTTACAGGTGTAGTCCTTGCCCTTCTACTAATGTTAATAGCTTTAGTATGGAAATGCTTAACAGTGACGTAGAGAGTGATGAAAGTTTTTACTCTTGTACATCAGATAATGAAGACATTATTAATGCCTATAGTACTTTTGATATGAGTATGTTAAAATCTAATAGCTCTTTTTTACCTCCTTATAAGAATGTATTGTTACAGAAATTTGAATGTGTGTTAGATTTAATGTTAGATAAAGAACTAGAATGCTTTTAAAAAAAAACACACTATTATAATTGAACTAAAATAGAATGGAATAAATTACGAGCATTAAGCAATAATGACAACATAGTCTTTAAGCCCTCAGATAAAGGGGGAAAATTAGTTATATTAAATGCTTGTGACTATTATGAGATGTGCATGAAACATCTTAATAATAAAGATGTATATCTTGAAATCAATGTAGCCTATGTGAAGAAAGCAGAAAGTAATTTTAATAATTTAGTACAGAAAGGTGTCAGATTACATTATTTTACAAAGTCTGATGCTGACCATAAAATAATTATTAAAAATAAGCAAATGGCAAGATTTTTTTGCCTGCCGAAGGTACACAAGAATTTAGATAATCCTCCAGGCCGTCCTATTGTGTCAGCTCATGGCTTTTTTACATATAATATGTGTACTTTATTACATGAAATATTAATTGAGAAAGTATTGACACTACCATCTTATATTAAAGACTCCTACGACTTCCTTCAAAATATTAAAAATATATATTGGAATGAAGGAATGTATTTCATTACGGTTGACGTAGTGAGTCTATATACAAACATCTCTCACTTTTGGGGATTAGAAGCTATCAAATTTTTTCTAAGTGATTGTCCTAAAACCCATTATGTATTAGAGATGGTAGAATTTTGTTTGAAAAATAATATTTTTGAATTCGATGGCAAATTATACAAACAGTTAACCGGAACAGCGATGGGAGCAGCTTTTGCTCCAGCTTATGCTAATTTATTTATGGGGATGTTTGAAAATGAATTTTTATATAAGTTATGTTTCTTTAATACACATGTTATAAAATATTATAGATTTATTGACGATCTTATTTTTATCTGTAAAGATGGCTTTGAAATCTCTGATCAATTTATACATGAATTAAATATGAATAAATATGATATAAAATTTAGTGATGTACAGATGGGTTCTGAAATTAATTATCTGGATATTTCTTTAAAAGGTGTTAACAATCAACTTATACATACTAGTATTCATAGAAAATTTGATGAAATTAGTTGGAAAATGTGTGGAAGTAGTTGTCATCCAAAACACACTTTAAGTGCTATTCCTTTTGGAGAATTTACTAGAATAAAAAGACTTAATTCTGATGTTAATCTAGCTTATGAGGAATCTTTGAAAGTGGCGAAGTTATTTATTAACAGAGGATATGACATCACTGCAGTTAAAAATAGTTTTATAAAAGTGTTTAAAGAGAGTCTCAATATTACAATGAATGATGATGAATATAACAAATATAGATATAATAAATGTACAATAAATGAAGAAAAAATATTTTTTGTGACAAAATATACAAATTTCTCGGGCATTATGAATGAATTAATTAAACAATATTGGAATGTTATAAAAAATGAAATTGTTTCTTTAAAAAATATTAAATTGATTATCTCATATAAAAAAGCTAAAAGTATTAGGGATTTTCTAGTTCATAGCATCTTTAAACAACCTAGAATTTGTATAGTTAACAATATGAAGGAGTTAGGAACTTTCCCATGTGGCAGTTGCTCAGTGTGTAAATTTATAGTAACTGAAGTAGAAAAAATCAATGGAAAAAATTTCACTGTTAGGGCCAAATACTCCTGTAGAAGTAAGGGACTAATTTATGTTATTTTTTGTACATGCAAAAAATATTATATTGGTGAAACAAAGAGAATGTTGGCAGACAGAATAAAAGAACATGTCAGAGATGTGAAGAATAAAAAACCTACTAGTCCTATTGCAGAACATTTTAATTTATGTCATGGTGGGGATATGAGTTGCATGAAAACAACAGTTTTAGAACATGTACCACTTCATTTTAATAATGTTGATTATCAAAAAAATATATTAAGGCAGAAGGAATCTATTCTAATAATGAAATATGGTACTTTGTTTCCGTATGGTTTGAATAGAGAATGCAACTGGCAAAGCCTTGTTTAAGGCTATTTCTTTAAATTTTTATGTCATGATGCTTTAATTGAATAATAGTTTGATTGAATATAATTAAATGTTTTATAAGTATATATAAAGTGGTTTTTTAGTGACTGTTAATTTTTTACTCTGAAAAGGCTGTTGGCCGAGGCGCTAGAGATTTGGAACTGCTCTTGTAAATATATTGAACTGTATTTAAAAATTAAACCAGACTTTGAAAGTAGAGCTGGGACTCACTTATTGTTCCTGTTGTTGGTAATAAACGGCATTACCAGACCTAATAGAATCAACTCTCCAGGGTCCACTTTGGACTGGATCTTAGCCTCCCACCCAAATAAAATATCACACTCTGCTATCCTACCAGACACCATGAGTGACCATCTCCCGGCTTTCATTCACCGAGCTACCCACTCCTCCTCTCATCAACACCAATTTACCTATACTCATAATCTCAAAAACTTCAACCCTTCTATATTCTCAGAAACACTTAAACAAACCAACTGGGACAATCTAAAATATCTTCCCCTAGATGAAGCCATACATTTCTTTAATACAACCTTCCTAGACATTCTAAATACCCAAGCACCTCCTAGAACAAAGAGAATAAAACCTTACTCTGCACCATGGCTAACTAAAGACACTAAATCACTTATGCAACAAAGAGACAAGACGTGGAAACTTTACAATCAGAAAAAAACTTCCTGACACCCTACTCAAATACAGGCAACTCTGTAACCTAAACAAAAAGCTTATTACAAAAGACAAAAAATCCTACTACATTAAACGACAGTCTACCCATTCAAAAAAACCTAAAACAATTCTGGAACTCCATAAACTCTCTTCTGCACACAGGTACAAAAAAACAATCCCTGTCCTGATAATAATAATATAACAGACACATAAATTGCCACCCTATTTAACTCCTTCTTTACCAACTCCATAACTGAACTCACTAAGACCTTCCCCAATAACATCTCCTCCCCTCCACTCAACCCTACATTTCCTTCCCCCACTCAATCTCCCTCTCCCACCCCTCCCCCTATTTTCCATCTAAAACCCATCTCTATCTCTCACATCAAAAAGCTTCTCACTAAACTCAAGCCTTGCTCCAATGCCCCTAACAATATCCCCTCACACTTTCTAAAGCTTGCTGCTGATGCCATTGCCATCCCCATTAGCATTCTCATCAACCGATCCATTCATGAATCTTACGTCCCCAAATTGTGGCATTCTGCCTATATCCTACCTCTTCACAAAGATGGCAAAAACAATAACATCTCTAATTTCTGTCCAATAGCCATTCTCTCCCCAATATCAAAAATTCTGGAAAAATGCATCCACCACCAACTTATGCCCTTTCTTATCAGTAACCACCTCCTTACCCCTACTCAACATGGCTTCCGCCCCAGCCATAGTACAATAACCACTCTCCTCTCATTTTTAGACATAGTAAATCATGCTCGGGACTCTGGAGAAATTGTATCTACTGTCCTTCTAGATCTTTCCAAGGCTTTCGACACTGTCTCTCACTCCCACCTTCCAACTCACCTGTCTAACCTCAATCTCGATCAGCACTCACTTACCTGGTTTAAGAGTTATCTTTCTGACAGATCCCAGGCTGTGAAATGGAAAACTAGTGCATCAGTCTTCCTTCCTACCCCAACCGGGGTTCTCCAGGGTTCAATACTCGGTCCAATGTGTTTCAATATATTTATTAATGATTTCCATGCAGCCATTCCCAACATTAAAATAGTGCAGTATGCAGATGACTCTACTTTAATCTGCTCTGCTCCTAATTTTCCTGCTCTCCAAGCAATTACCCAATCTGCCTTTACAGCCACTGAGAACTGGATGTTTCAAAACCACCTCTCCCTTAATGCTAATAAATCCAAAATCCTACTTTTCTCTCCCTCTAAAAACCTGCACCTTGACAATCTTTCAATATCACGAGTAATGCCAACTCCCTAATAGAAGTTGTCCCCTTCGCTAAATGTCTCGGTGTTACTATCGACGTACACCAAAAATTTGATACTCATGTCCAATTAAATATAAAAAAAATCAAAAACTTGGGTTACTATACAGAAACTCTCACTTCCTTTCTCCCTCTACCAGGCAAACTTGTGCCACTACCTACTTACTACCATCACTATTATACGGTGCCCCTCTTCTAACCAACCTTGCTTCCTCCATCTCCTCAAAACTAGAAATCTGCTACAACAAAATCTCCAAATTTGCTACTAAATCTAAACACTCCTCCCACCATTGTTCTTCCCTGCACATGCTAAAATGGCTAGAGCTTCCCAACTACCTTGATTACCTCAAACTCACTACAGCCCATAAAATAATCTTTAAACCTACTGCATGCCCTGCTCTAGCATACATCCTTCCTTCTTATACTCCCCACAGACCCCTAAGATCTGCACAACAAAATCAACTTTCTATTCACAAACCAAAACGTCCCGCTGGCCAGTGTCTGCTATCCTATTCCCTAGCAAAAAAATGGAACTCTCTTCCCCCCTCGCTAAGAATATCCAATAATCTTGAACTCTTCAAATCCCAGCTCCATTCTCATCTCTCCCATAATTGGAAATGTAATTGCTCTCTGCCCCCCTAACCCTAATAAACTCATTCCTACTTGTTCTTCATTAAATAATTCTTCACCTTGCTATTCTTTCCAACAGCTTCCCCTTGATATTTCTAACATAACTTATAATCCTTTAATGTATATAGTGTAAATACTATACATACCCTTCTTTCTGTACTCTCTCTCCCTATACACTTCTTCCTTCTAAACCTATATTGCATTTCACTATAAATTGTGTCCAAACCTCTTCTACTAACTTTACCCTCCACCCCCCTTGTATTACCCCCTATTGCTTTTTTCTCACATATGTTCTTCTTTCTAATAAACAATTGCCTCTTGCTTCACTACTCAACTGCCTCTCTCTCTCCTTCTTCCACTTTTAGGTATTTATTCCTACTACTCTGCATACTTTCCACTACCCATCTTCCTTACCATGCATGTTCTTTATGAACTATCCTCAAGTCTCCTATACTCCACTTATTGCACTGCATTTTTGCTACATTTCACTGTATCATCTTACAATTTTGTTTAAAATATTATATAATACTAGGTTTTATTCATAACTGCATTTTATTATACTTTTTATCGTATTTTTATTGTATTTTTATTGTATCTTTGTAATTCTGGAGCTTTTCTCCCCGGGCCTCCAGTGAAAATGGGCTCCTTGAGCCCAGTGGACCACCCCGGTTATCAAACTGGAAATAAATAAATAAATAGATAAAATAAAGACATTTTGTGATAACAGAGTTCCAGTTTTTTAAACTGTGTTTTAGGGGTGCAGATTAAGATGCAGTATGCATAGAGAAAACATGGAATAAACATGGTTCAGACAGTGCATATAAGCACTTCTTGTGTTACATAGGGTTTGGATTTTGTACAGCATGTCTAACTTTTTGTGGATTTTGGAAGTAACAAAATCATCATGTTTGTCAAAGAGAAGTTTGTAGTCAGTCATTACCACTGATAGTTTGGTATGGGTTACCTGTTCAATAGGAATATTATTCTGAGTGGAGATTGAGATTTGTCTTGGACAAAATAGGATTGGCTTTGTCTTACTGGGATTTAACAGGAGATAGGAGTTAGTCAACCATTTCTCCATTTTATGGAAGGATTCTTGAGCTGTGTGATGAAATTGTCAGCTGAGCATATTAGGGTTGAATCATTTGCATATTGTACCAGTTTGGTATTTTGTATTCTTGAGTATAAGTCATTAACAAAGGTTTTGAATAGTATACATCCTAAGATTGATTCTTGAGGGATTCCTGTATTATTGGACTTAACTTTGGAATGTATTTTCCCAGCTTTTAGTTCACAATTTGTCTGCAATGTAGATTTGAAACAAAGTTTTGGTATTATGACTAAGAACCATTGTGGCAAGTCTTTCAATTAATTAGAAATGTGATATTTTATCAAATTCTTTTGATAAGCCAGGGATATAGATGCAGTTTATATTCACTGTTTTCTGAAGTGGTTAACAGTGTCTTGGTGAGGACTTGAATAACACTGCTATTGTGTGTGACGTTCATGGGACTGAGATTCCACAACACCTTCCACATCCAAGGTGTTCACCCCATTCTTGTTTCACACAGCAACCCTGTCTGCTGTCTTGTCTGTCTGCAAAAGCTTCCTCACCTTCTCAGCTTACCTCCCCCACAGGTACGTATGTCCCTTCTCCAACATTCCACTATCATCTTAAAAAAATGGCTACCTATCCCCAAAAAAAAAATATTGTCTCATACATAGCTCTCCATTTTGCACAGATGTCCACTGGAAACACTTACTTTGGTCCAATTGCCTTATAAATATCATTCCACAGTTATCTGCTGTTACATACAGCACTTACAGCTATTATTAGATATTTATGCCGTGTTGTGCAAAAAATATCTAAAGAAAAGAAAAATGGGGAGATAGGACTGTGGTGAAATGGGGTGCAAGCAGGGGGATATGCATAGTGAAAGGCAATCATATGTACAACATGTAAGAATGCATTTGCTAAAACATTAATGGAAAACAGGATTTTAAATGGGACTCTGGTGTACAAATACAGCACTCTAAAGTCATACACATAATAATTGCTGTAAGTGCTGTATGTAACAGCACATAACTGTGGAATGATATCTATAACATGTAAAAATACACCTTCTATAACAGTGACACTGTAACTCAGTCTGTAAAATTCAATGCAATGCACTTATGTTGTTGTTGCCTCTGTCTCGGGGTGACAGTCCAAATTCAGCTACAAAATCTGTGAAAGTGTAGGGTTGTTGCTCTTCAAGAAATGGATAGCTATGGTTCTTTCCTACACCCTTCCTGCACATCCCTACCTGCCTTTCATTATGCATATCCCCCTGCTTGCACCCCATTTCAGCACTGTCCTATCTCCCTATTTTTCTTTTCTTTAAAGATTTTTTGCACAACACGGCATGCTGTATTGCTTAGCTATGCTAAGTAGCGCTACATGTATCTAAGCTTTTGAAACAGTATTACTCATGTTCAAAAAGCACACCTGTGCCCTATTTTGAGCCTAGGACCATTGCACCTGCAGATCAGTGGATCAAACTGCCAAGCCATACAGCTGATAATTAACACAGGTGTTTTAATCAAAACAGTAATGCCAACTTGCCATCATTACACAAGTTTAAGTGATTCTGTGCACCGTGCCACACCACGCAAGTCAGCTAAGAGAGTAATAGAAAAATAGTACTGTAATTGGCACTCTAGTAGAGAAATACATCACTATAGAGCCATACACATAAGATTAGACATAAGCAAGATATATAATAGCAGGTAACCCTGCAATTATATGTATAACATGTAAGAATGTTCTGTCATTCGGCTTATCCCGGTTAGGGGTCGCCACAGCAGAACTCCGGTCTGCTAATGTTTGGTAGTGGATTTTTACATGTCGAGTTACCAGCCCTGACGCACAACCTTCAACGCAGGCACACCCATTCACGCATGCCTCCACACAGAAGACGCTCTAGCTGAGAATTGAACACATCTTGCTGCGAGGTGACAACGCTACCGCAGCACCACTACCGCAGATGTACAACATGTAAGAATACACTTGCTAAAACATTAATGGAAAATAGGATTTTAACTGGGACTCTGGTGTACAAATACAGCACTCTAAAACCATACACATAATAATAGCTGTAAGTGCTGTATGTAACAGCAGATAACTGTGGAATTATATCTATGACATGTAAAAATACACCTTCTATAACAGTGACACTGTAACTCAGTCTGTAAAATGCATTGAAAGCATTACTTTTTGGTACATATGGTTCTGGATTCAACTAGAACTAAGTCTAGCCATGAAAATACATGTATGTGAACATCAACATTATAAACTGTGATATGTGTGTCTGTCTCATCACCTATTTATCCACCCAAAACAGTACAGTTGGAATTGCTGCATCTAAATAATAGAGGTCAAAGGCCTACAGATAGGACCACTCTTAACTAGTCCTAGTGCAACACTTGAAAGTGCAGAGAATGTCAGGTCATGCATTAGCCTGAATTCCCACAGGATATCAAACTGTGCACTGAAATTGTGGGCCAGTAGTATCAGACTGCAGCCCACAATGATTTGCTAGTGATATCACTGATAACTACAGCTGCACAAGTAACATACATATATGGAGGTTGTACACAAGGATTGCCAACACATACTTAACAGGTGACTATCATGAGATAACACGTGACTTGGCAGTTGTCCAGCTGTGTGGCATAATGGTTAATGTACTCCCCACCTTTTTCTAGGGCACACCAAGCATTTTGTGTTTTTATTGTGTTACTGATACTTTTGGCTGACATACTTAACCTTAAACACATACCTTAATATCCAGTGGGATGAGTACCCAGTCTGGCTCTGCCTATACAACAAGGCTGCCACAGGTCCCACACTTACTCTTAAAGCTTGTTGTCCTGCAAAGCATTCACCCTCCCTGCCTATGCCTACTGTCTGCAGTAGCAGCTTCAGCTTCAACCTGTAGCACACATATTTGTATGTAAAAAGTAGCTGCTACAGATGTTCTCTCTGTGATGACATAGTATCTATAGCACAGTAATTTCTACCCCCAACATATGAAAAAGGGGTTGTAATCTACATTGCGGCCTAAATATGTTGCTCAGTGGTTGCATAGGATTGGCTGATTATACTGCAAATCAGCTGTGTTAGCTGCAATTAGCATTTCAGAAGCACTGATTGGTTCAGAGACAATCACTTGCTAATGAGAACCATGTTAAAAAGACAAACAGCTAGCTAGGGGAACCATTGTGTATGAGAGTTACTTCCCAGGGTGAAGTCATCAACACAACATTTATATATCTGTACTTTCAACAGAGGAGTATTGTACTCCATCAGGTATGTAACCATTTTGTTTTTAACATGATGTATATGTTTCAATATATTTAGTGGGAATGGGGATGACATCATTAAGCCATTCTTAGAACTGTAATGATGACATGTCATTAATCTTCAGATGTGTTACACCTACAGAGGAACTAGAGTACAGTAAGTGTAGAATGCTTTTTGTTAATTAGGTACACCGGTCTCCTGGAAATTTCCCTTGATAGTGGTTGTAAAACTACATTGCTATTTGTTTAGCACTGTTGTTTTTATATATTATAAGGGGTTTTACCCCAGGGGACACATTATAATGGACTCCTGTGTTGAGTGTGTGATCATACATAGCACAAATAGGAATAGCTGACTATTGGTACTTTCCTAGTTGCATCCACACCCTTGCTAGGTTTGCACAGTGTTGAATATGAGATGTGTAATCAAGCAGTGAATAGTGGTAGCCATCCTTAATTGCTGTATGTCTACATACTGCACTCCAATTTATCATGTGTTCCCATTTTGTTGTCTTTCAGGAAATATGTATCCCCAGTGCTGGGTCCCTTTTACAGATGCTGAAAATGACATAATCTTGGATACCTTTCATCAACACCATCAATGCCTGCTGTCCAGGGGGAGGCCAAACAGGGGAGAGTGGGCAGCATTGTGGGCTGATCTGGTCTGTGATGTGAGTGCTATCTGTCACCAGAGCAAGATATATGAGCAGGTGAGACACTGTGCCACTGATATTTTCAATGCTGCATGCAGAACAGCAACAGACATGGCCAGGGATCGTGGTGTCACTGGTGGAGGGACTGTGGCAGAACAACCACTGTCAGCCACTGAGGAATTCCTGGTGAACTTAGGAGCACAGGACAGCTCCCAGGCATCCATCATATGGTATGTTGTGGATGTGGGTGCCACCATTTCCATGAAAGAAGAGCATTCAGGTATGCTTAGTTGGATCAACACTGCAATACCGTAGCATTCAGTGTGTCATGGTGTACATAGCTTTATGTGGGTGTCAGGTGTTTTGGGGGGGGTAGCTGCAGTTTGAATCCCATGCTCAGATTGTGACCAACATACCAATTAAAATAGTAGCTACTGCAAATCTAAGATATTTGGATGTATTGCCCTGTTATAGTGCAACATGTGGTGCTGTCTACATTACCTCTCCCTTAAATTTTCACAGGATTGTCAGTAATCAGATGAGGCTGTGCTCCTGCTCCTGGTAAGCAAACACTGTTTTGTTAGAGATGTAGATTTAGTGCAATGTATTCACTAAAGTGTCATCCCAGACCTGCTGGCTGGATTGGTGTACTGTCTGCATGATTGCCAACTACACAGATATTTTCCAACTATACACAGTTTAGAGTCATACTTATGCCTTGTAGGTGTGACCACACTGATAGATTTGACAGTTTTGCCAGGACATTACAGATTGCCATATGTGTCACCTGTGTATAGTTTTGCCAAATGTCAGCAGAGTACATCGTTGCTCATGACATTCTTGTGTAAAGAGCTTTTATTTACAAGTAACTACAGATGTTTGTTAGAAAATAATTTCCTCATGTCCGACTATGTGAGGTTGGAGGTTAAACAGGTCTGTACTAGTGACAGCATTGTATACAGCTTAACATATACTGCAACATAGTATTGCAGAGCATAGTAGTGCATGTATTAATGCAATGTTTTTCCCTTTTTCTCACAAGTGACTAGGGGGGTTGGTCTCTGTCCCCTTCATAATTCGATGTCAGTGACTCTTCAGACTCTGATGATGACGGTGGCCAAAGTGATCCACAGGTGGAGATTGCAGGAGCTCAGTCTGTCACATAGGCCTACATCCCTCTTCTGCCCTCATTATCACCATACACAGTCAGTATGCCTATGCATACCCAGTCCCCTGATAACACAGATATTGGACAGTCAGAGGCTGGGGACATTGGATAGGAAAGTGTGGCTACTAAGGCTGCAGTAGGTGTTGATACTAGCCAAAGCCAAACAGATGGTGAGGTTCCACAGAGGTGGATTGATAGGGGTGCTTGTAGGAGGCCTGCTGTCCTTCCACCACCTGTTATAGGCATCTTGTCACCTGTCACTCATTGTACGTTTAAGGCCATCATGGAGGCACAGGCACATTCTGAAAAGAACTCCAGATGAATTCTCAGGGTTATAGATGCAGCACAGTCTGACATCTGTGATTGCCTCCACTGCATTGCTGATACCCTGGATTGGTTGACTGATGCATTGAAAAAATGTTGGTCTGAGACAGATTGCAGACTATCTATCTTAGAATGCACATTGTCTGTGATGGAATGTCTGGTTGCAGTTGAGCATTGGACTCATGGATGTAGGTCAACAACTACATCTGCTGAGAGTCCACATGGCTATGCACAATCACGGTCCCATAGTGGCAGTACATCCAGCACTCCAGAGGGGAGTGTGCTGTCCACACCAAGCCATGGGAGGCCATGGGCTCATGGTCCTGGGCATTCCTGTAGAGGACACGGTACCAGTAGACAGCAGTCACCCTCGGGTAGTAGCCTCAGTCCTGACCTTGGGCATGGAGGTGCCAGTGCAACTCCTGGCAGAGCCAGTTCCCATGTTTGGGAGTGGAGAAGGTGAACTATCAGCTCTACAATGCATGAGTCAAAGCTGTCCAACATACAGACATGTAGGACTAGCACTGAGCTTAACTGTGTTCATGCAGACACAGACACCACTGTCACAAGCAGATCACCTACAGACACACACACAGCACATTTCCATGGTCCATCTTGCCTGCTTCCCTTCCTGACTTACACACACACATTTGCCAACCTATTGGGACAGCCTAGGCTTCCTGCAACCACACACAACACCCTGTGCAAGTGATGATACCTGTGCCACATCCCTGTCATCCTTGTCATTGATGCAGGGAAATGAAGCTATGTGTCTGATGCACAGGGTGACTATCTAAATTACTATGTATTTGTTTCAACCATTGTTGCCTTTCACATGCCATTTGTACTGGTCACTGACAGATATTGTATGCTGCCATTTGTAATGAGTAAACCACATTATTTTGTGTACATTTTGTTGCATTATGTTGTAATGGCTGTATACTTACACAATGAAAGGTGTCTCATGGAGCTGTTTATGATTCAGTTTCAGGATTGTGTAGGAAGCACCTATGGGTACACAGCTGCAATAAATCCATAAACATCAAAGCACAGGATGGAATATTAGCACAGACAAAAAGTTTATTCAGAAAGGTAAAGCAGTATAGGTGCATGGCTCCATGGGTTCATATGTGTATAACAGGCTAACAAGAACAATGGCTTCTTTCAGCCTAGTCATGCATCCCTAATCTCTGACAAGGTCTGATACCCTTGATAAGTGTAAGCAGGGTTTTGGGAGCTGAAATATCTACAAGCTGCAGCATGGGAGATGAACTACCTACAGTCTCCCTGTGTCCATTACAGACATTTGTCCTAAACCAGTTATGACTGTGTTGTTCCACATCCCATTGTGTAACTTGCACATGATTTTTGTTACAGTGGGAGTGTGCTTCACATGCATGGCGAGCCTGTTATATATAGGGTATAGGGTCTGGGTTACATACCTCTGTCTCTGGCATGTCCTATTTATACCACAGTCAAGGTATAGGTGTGTAGAACAGGTAATTCATGTGATAGTTCTTTCTTGGATATGCAGGAGGCACACAGTGTGATCTGACACTTCTCTGTATGGCACCCATACACCTCTCTTCCAAAGCATGTAGGAGACAGAATACACAGTTGCGGCCTTGGCACAGTCTGCATAGGACATGTTATGTACACTATATATGCATTTACTGTGGGACCTCTGTGGGTGTTACAGTTGTCGGATATGCCTGTGTAGTTACATACCAAAGGTGGCACTGCACTCAATGATAGGGGTGATGAGTGCCAACTACAGTGTAACAATGACATTCTTGGATTTACATGCCATACCTTTCTCTATAGGTTGTACAACATTGAATGAATCCCTACATATTACTGACCAGTGATAGTCAAAACCTTGATCACTCTCGGGATCCATAAGTCCCTGACCAATGGGTCAACTGTTGAAGGTGTGCAGATAATATGATATTTTCCAAGGCTGGATAATTTCCAAAAGGATAGTATCGTGCATTCCTAGGCATTTAGCATTTGTCAATGGATCTGACAACAACTGAATGTGTGTGTCAGCCCATCCTGGATAACTGTTGGTTCTGTGTGGGATTCAGTGACAGCTCCTAATTTACAATCATGTGGAAATGTAGTCAGTCTGAGGTCAGTGACAGTGGCCATGACTGCAGAGAAGGGAATGACTAGAAGGGGTAGTCCCAGGAATGATTTGTGAGGGAAGCCCACTGGTGACTAGCCTCATTCTAGTGGTGAACTACCCAATGCTATCTTCCTGGATAATGAATGTCAGACACTTGGCTATCCACCGGTTGACATACTAGTTTGTAAATAACCTCTACAGTTTTTCAGCAATGCCTGATGGCCTAATATTGTCAAATGCCTTGTCAGGCCATGGTAGATGGAGTGTTTCATTTTCCCCTCATCCATTGCATAGTTTAAAACTCAATAAGGTCCACCAGTTAGGGTAGGCATGATCTGTCCTTGACCAAAACAAACTGGGTTTGGTCCACTGTCTATAGGTGTTCTACATTGTTACTGATCATTTCCACAATAGGTCTTTTCATGTCTTTAAATATCAGACTATTGAGACATCTAGGGACATTCCTTGTCAGTGCATGGTAGTTGCCATATGTGCAACTAAGAAAATAGTCATCCAAGGTGTCTGTGTCTGTACAGAGCACAGGCAAACAATGGAGGGGAAAGTAATATGTACACTCTGTGAAGGTAAGGAGGGAACATTTTCACAGTTATTCTGCAGCTGGACACTACTCAAGGAGTGTCTACTGAAATGACACAATTTGACTTGTGAAGAATGCTGAAAACAGGGGAGTCTCCTGAATTGCTTGTTCCTGGCTACTACTACTACTGGTCTCACCACAACCACTCTCTCCTGGAATACCAAGCTCCTATACTTTTTCTCTCACCAGAAGCAAAACGTTAGTCCCAAGCTCAAGATGAGAAGCAGGTCACAGCCTGTTTGTCCATCCACATAGTTGTCCACATCATGCAAGGCTCTGTAGGCTTGATATACCCTTTTCCAGGTAGATGTCTTGATTAGCAACTAGAGCAACCATTTAAGTTTTGCTTGTATTTTGCCTTCTGTTCCAGGGTTGTTAGTATTTCACTAGTGTACTGACCAGATGGTGATTAGGAGCACAGCTACAACAATATAATGTTCAATGTCAGGTGACGTAGATGTCCAAAGTTGCTCAAACAAGCACCACAGTGGCAGTAATCTCTATTAGGTGATAATTTCACAGCAATTCATGCAGCCTGACCTTCAGCACCCTAATAGCAGACATCTGAGTGACATGGATCTGAGGTCTACTACAAGGGAGTGGCCACCTTTGGCCAAAGTGTGTCTACCTCCCACATGTCCTAGGTATGTCATACTGTACATTTATGTAACTGGAGCACATGTCTGTGTTTCCACATCATGTCACACAACATCCAGTTTGCTCTCTGGTTGCTTGATAGGCATTGTAAACTTGCAAGGCCAAAGTAATGACTGCAAACTTAAACAAGTTCTCTGTGCATGCATGGACATCCACATCTTCAGTACAAGGAGTACCTACAAACAGTGTGTTTGAGGCTGTCAACCCCAAGGGTGTAGCAGTATGACCCTAACTTTGCTGGAGTTGTACATTGTCACATTTGAAGGTATGCTATTGCGACCATGCCTAATAACAGGATTATGGTTAATCCAAAGGCCACATGCTTGACAAAAAATTGTACTCACTCAACCATGTTATAGCACACTGTCAGGTGCTGTATTACCTTAGGAGAACTACGTAAAGGTGAAAACATGTTACATTTCAGCATTTATCAGGCCAATACCTAATAATGGCCTGCTGTAATGTACACACAAGCAAAACTCTATTGCTAATGGCATTATCAATGACTGCTGATGAGATGTGGAAAGTGTCCCCACCCCTCTACACCTATGCCAAACAAACACAAAGTGCAAGAGATGTGACTACATTACAAACCTTGATTCCATGTTGTCTCACACACCAGTCAGTACATATGACAATGAGGAGTTTGTCAACATCCACACCTCACATCATACTCCATCAACACCCACATCATGCACACCTGCATGTGTGGAGCTCCTTACCAGATACATACACAAACAACTGACAACTCAGAAACCCATATGCAATCTCACTACACATAATCATAACTCTGCAGAACACAGTACATATAATAGTTCATGCACCACTGTGTCACTGGTCAACCACCTGAGGCCAAACACAATATAAAACCTTTTACTCATATCTCATTACATCATGAGACACATTGATTTCCCTTTCATCAGTCTACATATGGGTAAGGTCACAGTTAGCTGTTGGTGAGATGCCAGAATATGACATACCACACATGCACGCAGGTCTGTTAACATCAGGTAGTATTATGATGATGTCATAGTTCCTGTTGGTATGTACAACTTGAGACATACCTTACCAGACTGTATGCAGACACATGACTGAGCTTACAGACTGTGTATCTCTGGCAGGTATGCTCATAGCCTTCAGCTGTATTTGACCTTCATGTAGGATGATGGCTGTATACACATGGAAAATGACTGATGTCAATAATTGGCTTATCGTGTGATGTCAGTGTAAGGGGATCCACTACATGTCCTCGATAACAGACCTCGATGCTTTGCCAGAGATGGTCTTCATCTGTTACCCCTGGGATTTTGTGTACTGGCCAAGGCTGCTGATATCCCCATAGTGCATCTTATTGGGGGGGGGGTCTCAAGGGGAAAACTTTCAAAGGAGAAAACACCATCTTCAAACAACATCATGGTTATGCTGCTACATGCTAGGAATGCCAACATTAAACTCCAATCACTGGAAAGTGTTCCCACCCCAGAGGATGCAGAAATTTGCACAGTGACACACATCTAATTCAAGGCTGTGGACAGCACCACAGACATACCAGGCTACATGTCATTCCACATGTTCAGACCTCAATGTGAAACTGTGCACGGTAATGCAGGTGGTGCATAAATATTTATTAAATTGCTTAAACAGTGTGATTCCCTGGAAATACTGCAGGTGGAAGGACACCTAATCACACCATTGCCAGCTACAGGAGCAACTCCTTGAATCAGGACACTTGTTGTGCTTACTTAAATCTACTTGTACCTATCAAGATACATCACAATGTGCTTTACCTTCATTTGATCACAAATGGTTTGTGTGATCAGGAATTTCCACTGGTGCATTGAAAAAATCACGGAAAGCCTCTGAGTACAAATGTTGAAAATGGTTTGGCTGAAAATCATTTTCAACATTTGTCCATGTGTTTGAATGACTAAATACATTCACATTGTAGCCATTTGAACATATGGGAGTCGACGTTGTGAATTTTTGCAGTTGTCCTTTCGATGGAAAGGATGTCAAACAAATGACTTGCGACAAAATGTAGGTAAACCTCACAACACCATGCTCTGGGGTGAATGTAACTACCCACCAACTGTGTTGGTTACTTGTGCTCAAACTTACTTGCCCAAAGATTAGTTACGTCCTTAGCTATAATGCCCTGAACCAGTGGTGTGACATCCCCACAGGGGGAGTTGGCATACTGCATCAGGTGCTTACCAATATGGGTGACCACTGTAGCACCTCCAATGTGAGGTCCTCCCTGGTGAGATATGACCACAAATCAGTCTCCTTAAATACAGGAATTACACCCGAACCCCCACCTTGCAGCAAATACAGTAATAAACTTCAATGGGATGGTATAACTAACTTGACTCCACCTCCCCTCTCAGATGCAACTATGCCAAGCTCTACACCAGTGATTTATCCAAGCACATGTACAACTGCATATACTTGGCTGTACCTGACAGGAGGAAACTAGCTCCTCATGACACATCAAACATGCCTGGTGGACAAATGCCATTACCAGGCTAGCAATAAAAGAAGGACATTGCTGTGTGACAGTAAGAGTGAGGGAGACCCTAAAGTGTAAGCACACTCTCCTAAACTAAAACAGACACATAGTGTTGTTGTAATGTCCTTCAAAAGAAAGTATGTGACAAAATTAGCCTCCTCCACAAAGGATGACCACTAGGCATTGTGTAGTTACATGTGTAACCTAAAAGGAAATGCCCAGATTGTTGGTGAACTCGTATTTAATGATACCACATATAATGAGCCTGTATCTATAGCTAACTTGTTGTCTGACAGGTTCTGTGACAACTTCACTCCCCTGTCCCCACCACATCTACCACATGACATCCCTAAAACCTGACCCATTCCTTTTATATCTACAGAGTAAGTCATAAATGGCATCTCTAAGGAGGAAACACAGCATCTACTGGACATGCTAACATCCCAGGTTGCATCCTACATGGGATCCCACAAGGATTACTAACACCATTGGCGACTCCTTGCAATCACAGTGTAACCACCAGCTGCATCCCAGCTGACTGGAAAACAACAACTGGCATCCCCTTGCACAGAGGTGGTGCATCCACTGACCACAGAAAATATAGACCTATTAGCCTGAGTAGCCATATCTGTAAGCACATGGGGCAAATCATCATGGACCTCATCAGCAAACATATATGTAATCTGCACACAGTTGGCCCTACACAGTTTGGATGCCTGAGAGGAAGATCATGCCTGTCAAACCTGGTCAACATGTATTTGGCAGTCACCAAGGACCTAAATGAGGGGACATCTGTGCATACAACCCCTTGGACTTAGACAAGCCATGTGACACTACCCCCCCACTCAGGAATCATTGACAAAATCACACAAGTAGGCATCAATAATCATTAGAGGGGCACTAAGTGGCTCACAGATAGAACTCATACTCAAAATTGGGGGCTTCACCTCCAATAGCTGATGTGTAATCAGTGATGTTCTAGAGGTCTCAGGCCTGGGTCCTCTTCTGCTTGGAATTCATATAACCAAAGTACAAGCACAAAGTGAATGTGGCTGACAAGGTTTGCTGATGCCATCAAACTGTGAGCGGTCATACAATCTCCCAGTTATGTCAATCTCCTACAAGAGGATCTTCATGAACAAATGCTTGTTGACATACTCATGGCCATAAACTCCATGCAAATATGTAAGTAGTATAATTTCCATTGGTAACACCAATGTTCCTGGTAGGTAGCACATCAGTAGCAACACCTGATGTACATACTCAGGGTTGATAGACTTGGGAACACAGGCCTGGCTACACAGGTTTACACCTACTTTACCATAGATCACCATGTCTCCCCAGTGGTAAGAAGGGAATTATTTCATGCTCATGTCATAACTGAGGGCACTGTCACCCAAAAATGATGTAGTTATAGCCTCCATTTACTCTTCCCTCAGCATGCCAATATATGAGGGCTATAGCGCAATAGCCATTTTGTCATTTACCTTTTCAAGCACCAGTGGCTATTGCACACAACACAAAGGTTCATTACAAGGAAACTTCAAGTCTCCAGTATCTGTCCTATGGGGATTGCCTGAAATAACTGTCATTGTACCTTGTGTCATACAGACAACTTAGAGGTTATCTCTCCCTTGCATACATGACAATATCTGACCCTGCTTTATTGGAAATCCTGCATATCTGTAGGTGTAATGGTACATAGAGAACTCGCTGTAAGGACATTAACCTGGTATGTGAGACTACAAATACATGCTGGTGGGGGAGATATATCTACCAGACTTTAACAAACCTTTGGAACAGACTCCCATCTAATGGCAAACAGTGCACCTCATTAGCCCTCTTCAGATGTAGCCTGTATGATTAGCTGCTCGACCGTCATTTCACCACACAGCTTCTGCCTGTTTCCCTTGTGGACAGGGGCAATATATGTCGATCATGTAAATAAGGTTAATAACTTGTCTAAGATTGTAAGGGCCCTGGGGCTAGTAGGCTAGTAATGTTCAATGATCCTATGAACCTATACGCTAATGTAAAATGCTCTAACATCCACACACACAAACCTGACTGCAGTGAGAATATTACCACTACCAATTAATGTTTACTGCACATTGTGCAGCACACACACACACACACACACACACACACACACACACACACACACACACACACACACACACACACACTCACTCCAAGTTGGCTGCAATTACATTAGAACCTCTAGTTATCTAATGGTATACACTAGGGATCAGAGTACTTAATGCACATGTCACAGCTCAAGTCTGCTATCAACATCCCTTTGGGTAAAGTTATGCTAGATGACATCAGCAGACCTTGTGGTTAGGAATTTGAAGGCCCACATCACCTGATACAATCAAAATACTGCCAAACCCTACCTCTTTATATGTCAGTGTGGTGATCATATTTATTTTGTATGGAGATGCATGCGCACACATGCACACACACACACACACACACACACACACACACACACACACACACACACACACACACACACATCGAGTGATATGGAGTGAGATTAGAATCCCTACCTATCTATTCTTACACACTGCAGATCACAGTACTTATCACACACATCATAGCTGAAGTCTGGCATTTGATTGGCAGTTGCTAATCTTAAGATACATGACATCAGCAGGCCTTGTGGAAGACAGGAGTTTGAAGGTAGGCATCAACTGCAAGGGCAAAAAGTGCAGAACCACTGCAGTTTGATAGTCAATGTGGAATTCTCAGTAGTTTTGTAGAGAGACAAACACACAGCAATTAGCCTGGAATGAGATTAGAACCCCTACCTATCTATTATTACACACTTCATATCACAGTACTTATTGCACGCACCATGGCTGAAGTCTAACATTAGATTGGCAGTTGGTAGTCTTAAGGTACATGACATCAGCAGGCCTTGTGAAAGACATGAGTTTGGAGGTGGGCATAAACTGGAAGGGCCAAAAAGTGCAGAACCAATGTGGTCTGGTAGTTAATGTGGTTTTCTCAGTAGTTTTGGAGGGAGATGTACACACACACACACACACACACACACACACACACACACACACACACACACACACACACACACGGTCTGGAGTGAGATTAGAACCCCTACCTATCTCATCTTACACACTGCAGATCACAGTACTTATTGAACACACCACAGCTGAAGTCTGTTTATACATGACTGCAGACAAACTACTTGTGTAGTACATAAACTAGGCTTATGTTGAACAGTGTGTGTGGCCTGCAGAGTGACATTGTTTCTTACTGGTATCTGCATATAGTAGTCTAGCAGTCAAATAAACTGTTTTTACCCTAGCTATGTAGCTACAGTGGCCATTTTGGCCATATGTGGCTGTTTGCATTTGGATGGGCAAGCCTGTGGGCAAAAACAATGTGCCTGTCAATGCATACATAGACAACATTATACATTACACCACCTGTTCACCTGTTGTTGTATGTGTCGTGACATCTAGCAGGCACACTGAGCTGTAAGTAAGTGCATTATCTACTGTTGAGCCCTTACTTTTGAGAAACATTATATATGTGCCATAGTGCAGCTTTAATCACCAGTATCAAGGTATGTAGGACAATACAGGCATACACTCACATAGAAACATATATATTTATGTAAATAACACAGATGTGTATATAAATGGAGGCGTGTGTGTGATATATATGTGTGTTATGTAGATATATGGGGAGAGACAGAGATGTATGTGTTTATATATATATATATATATATATATATATATATATATATATATATATATATATATATATATATATATATATATATATACACATATATTTATGTATCTACAGATACATCTATATATAAAAAGTCATTTTGAGTGTGAAGCAACAGAACTGTGTTCTGCTTAACTAAGTGAATGAGCATGCCCAGTGGGATTTTCACTAGTTATAACATGCTTCCAGCCCACAAATACCCGTACTCCAGTCTGGGATTTTGTGTGTTACACAGAATGACATATGCCCCTGTTTCTGCGCTGCTGCACTTCACTTAAATTGTCTACAACTTTCTAAAGTTGTCTGATGTAATTAATATGTGACAGAGGTTAATAATATTACATAACACACAGTCTGTAAAACACAAAGTACTAATACCTCACATCCAAAAGAAGTGGATACTTCTAGATTAGAACAATGAACACCATTACACAAGCTAATTGCCCTAGTCCTTTGAGTCACAGAAGCTGCTTGATAGACACGGGGCATACATCATGCAATCAACTGTATAAATATGTACATTATTATTCCTGCATTAAGTAAGATATACAATGTATAATCCATTGCTATGTTACTGTCCTGAGACTGCCTAGAATGCTGATATACCTTTGATGCTACAGCAGCTACAAGAGAATACTACTGTGTTGGGGCTGGGAGAACAACACCACATGTTCTGCTGGGATACAGAAGAATATGACTATCATGTAACCCTGTTGTCTAACATCTCCCTTGACTGATGTACCAGTAATCTGTTTCAGTAAGACTGCATAAATATTCCATGCATGAGGACTAGTGCATACTAATGGAAACATGACTGTGGAATAGGTATCTCTAGTTCCATGTGGATGTTATTTCTGTCCAAGTAGCCAACTATATTTACTTGCATAATGTACCAGATCCACACATACAATGCAATATCGTAATACTCCTTACTAGTACTATGTAGGTTATAGACTTACCTTGCAAATGCAGCAGGTGACAGAACTGTAGTTCAGGGCTAGCTCTAGCTGATGCAAGCAGTACACAACCAATACATGGATAAGTACAGAATGTGTGGGTTGCCTGCCCTCTGTTTTAATTTCTGTATGTGAGTAGGAGTATGAAATCAGTCCCTAGGTCCCTAGGTTGTCAATGAATGTGCTATGTGTTGCCTCTTAGCCAAAGCCATGGTGTACTGAGCATGCCTACATCTGCCTACAGGGACATCAGTAGGGCATTCCTCCTCTGAGTCCTCCTGTGACTGTGGCTGTGGTGACCTAGGACTGGTAGGGGACTGTGTATCCTTTCCCTTTGCTGGTCCTGCTGCACCTGTTTCCACAGGATCAGATTGTGTAGCATAGCACATATTACGACTCCCACAGGGACATATTGCAAGATACATATAACAATATAGTCGGGAGGGTGGCCTAATGGTTAAGGTGTTGACCTTACAAACAGCAGGTGCAGAGTTTGAGTCTCACATGGGATAATTGGCTAGGCTTAAAATGGCTCAAAAGGGCAGTTAGCCTAGTACTAATCTTTGAGCAACTGTGAGCAATCTGTGAGCATCTGTGAGCATCTGTGAGCATATTGCGAATATATGTGCAAATGTGGATGAAGAGTACTTCAGGGCTCCACCAGATATATCTAGGCAATGGAACCATGACTTCAGAAGCCAAAACATGCACTATGATGTTCCTAGTTTGTGCAGGTGCCTCATTATGGTGTTCTTCTGTGGGTGGGTGTGCATTTCTGATGGGTGTCATCATCCATGGTTCCAGGGAGTACTCAGCATACCCCAGTAAATGGACATGTGGGATGTCCCCCCTAGCAAACATCTGGTAAAGCCGTGATGTGTGCCAGATATGGGAGTTGTGATAACCGCCAGGCCTGCCAGCACACACATTCAGGATAATCCCCTGGGCATTGACTTGGCAATTGATGGAGTAGTGCCTCTTGTGGTTAATGTAGATTCTGCCCTGCTCACCAGGTGGCACCTTGATGTGCACACAAGTGCAGTCTATGGCACCCAGTACTTTAGGGTAGTGTGCCACATGTTAGGACTGTTGCATATTGCTGACCTTCACCTCAGAGGAGAGGGGAAAATATTTGTGCTCACTAGCATGTGGTAGCAAAGCATCCAAGAACTAGTGGAGTATCCTGGATGCAGATGCCTGTGACAACCCTATCATGTTCCCATTTGGTCATTGATAAGTACCTGTAGCTAGTATCCTAAGGGCTACACATACCTTTGTTTCCACTGGGATGGGTTCCCTTCTGTTGGCTGTGGTTCTGAGTTGGGGGCGGCAGAGCTCTGTGAGTTCTTGTAATATGTCCCTGTCTACCCTGAGTGCTCTACAATCTCCAGCTCATGTAGCTCTTGAAAGATAACCCTGGGCCTGAACACTCTTCTCCTTCTCAGCCTAGGTCTGCTGTTAGTGACACCAGCAGCAATGATTTCAGCATCTAGCACATAATGATGTAGCAGACCTGCAGCAGCCCCTAGCATTATCTCCATGAAAATACCCAAGTCTGAACTCTAATGGTCCAGAATATTGGGGAAAAACCAGACTTCAGGGTGTACGCATACATTATACTGGCCTGCTGTAGGTCTAGCATGTGTGATTGGCTAATTATTTTGCATTTCACCTGCCTAGAATGTAATTAATATCATTTAATGGCCCTACTCTTGCCCGAGTCATGGCACTATGCGCCATGCAGCATAGCTTATGCACACTAATAAATATTCATTGGATATATCTGCTTTCCATTCATTGCTGCCTACATCCTTACTGTCACATGGGTATTGTGCCATGTGACCACATTGAGCTATGCAGCATGCCACTCAGCATATCTTAGACAAAAGTCAAAATCAATAATTGAATGTATTTGGTTTTAATTACTTGCTGCCTACATCATCACTGTCACCTGGGTGGTCTTTCCACACAATCACGCTCAGCTATGCAGCACACAGCGGGAATTAAACAATTCTAAAAGTGACTGAACATACCCCCCTGCTGGCATCCACATCCAGTGGAAATATTAACATTGTATGGGATCCTACATGAAGTGGATATGCAGACCCACTTACTCCTTTTTGCTATTCAAGACATCCACCCCATTTGCATACATATCCTTGCTGACAGCCTTGAAACTACACAGTTCATAGCTGTATGAACGGGGCAACAGCACCAATGCACCACTGTATGGACCTGATGCAAGGTCCTATAATATATTTCTGACATATATTATAAAATGCATTTTTTTTCTTCTTTTTTTTTCTATTAAGCATGTTTGCACTCTGCAGCACACAGTGCAAACATGCTGGGGTTATTAAAAAAATGATTATTAATTTAACTTATTGCCTTCCTCTTTCTGATATCCACAATATTAGTTTTGCACATATATGTATGTGGTATAACATTTTTAGGGGATGTGTGCCCAAATTTCTGGTGTTTTGTATCCCCATTTTGTCTGTGTAGACTCCTGTACATGGAAAAAAATTCCATGAGCAGTATGGACACTGACATGGAGTATAAACAGATGCCTTTCTGCTTGTTGGATTGCTCAACCTGCCTCAATTGCATAAGACTCATCTGCTTATCAGGTAATTTGCATTCCTTGGTATTTTCCCTGTTTGCTTATGAGTGCATGCCGCTAAGTGGCACTTACTGAATCTAAAATTGTTCGCACTCATGTACGCATTTTGCAGGATGTGTACACAAAACAAAAATTTGTGTAGGTTTTACTGAATTCCCCCAGTGACTATAATACCGATGTAAGCCTCTTACACCTACTGGCATTTTTCCATAGCAAACCTATACCTAAACATACAGATCAAGTCAGTCTTTGAGGTATTCTTATAGTTACTTCAAGGATCGGGAAATACCCCTGCCCACCTGAACCTCCCACTTCACACTCCTCTACTACTCCTCTATTCTCATTCTCATGTATATCAACTTCCACTAGAAAAAAACTACTTCATAAACTCAAACCTTGTACTAATGCAGCAGACAATTTCCCTGCTAAATTTCTACAATGATCTGCAGATTCCATTGCCTATCAGCATACTCAATAGATCTATTCATGAGTCTAGTATACCAAACATATGGAAGAAAGCATTTGTTCTTCCACTCCATAAAGATGGCAACAACTCGGATATCTCTAATTTCTGACCCATCGCTATCCTCTCTCCCATCTCTAAAATATTAGAAAAATGTATTCACATTCAACTTCTTAACTATCTTGTCCAAAACCAGATACTTTCCCCCACACGCAGCATGGCTAAGGTGAGGTCATAGTACCTGCACTGCTCTCATATCCTTTATGGACACAGGAAACAGGGCTCACAATACTGGTTACATAGTCTCCTCACTGTTCCTAGATATCTCAAAGACCTTCAACATGGTTTCACATCCCCTTCTGCTCACAAAACTCACCAACTTAGGTCTCTCACCCCATACCTTAAACTGGATCTCAGACTATCTCACCAACAGGCAACAATCTACCAAATGGCAACACTCCTTTTCACCTTTTCTCAACATAATCACAGGTGCACCTCAAGGATCTATACTAGGTCCCCTCCTTTTCAGTATATTTATTAACAACTTCCACACCACCCTTATTCATGGCACAGTTATCCAATATGCAGATGATTCTATAATCATCTGTACTGCCAAATCTATATCTGAGTTACAATGTCTTACCTAAAATGCTTTCACTTCAATCGAAACTTGGATGTCAAACAACCATCTCGCTCTAAATCCCAATAAAACCAAACTTCTGATATCCCCACAAAAAAACTACTGCTCTGAACAAGAATGATTTTTCTGTCCAATCCCATAATAATACTTTCATTGAAGTTGGTCCAAGTACCAAACTGCTAGGAGCTATTATTGATGAAAATCTAACATTCGACCTCCATATCCATAGCAACACCAAAAAACAACCATCAAAAATTAGGTACCCTGTATAGACACAAATAATACCTTAATATGACTGCTAAAAAAGCTCTAGCATCATCCTTCCTGCTATCATCTCTACTATATGGTGTCCAAATCCTCACCAATATCCAGTCCTCCTTGAAAACCAAACTGAACTCATGTTACAACAAGACTGTCAAATTTATAACAAATTCCAATATTCAGCACACCACTGCTTATCTCTGCAACAGCTAAACTGGCTTGAACTCCCACACTACCTCACTTATTCACAATTACCCACTGCACATAAACTCATATACAAGACTTCAACATGCCCCTCCCTCTCCTCCTTATTGACTACATACCACCCTAACAGGCTACTAAGATCCAAAAACACAATGATGCTGAAAGTTGAAAAATCTAATCTTGCAGCTGGTCAAATGATATACTCTTTTACTGTTTCAAAACTATGCAATGCCCTCCCACCTTCTATCAGAACAATCAGTAACCCTGCTGTCTTTAAGAAGTCTCTCAGATCGCACCTCTCTTCTCTTTGGCAATGTACTTGTGCCAAAATAGTACCTCCTAACACCTGATCCACTACTATATCCCTCTACAACATCAGTACTTAGGAGCACTCTCTGACTTGCTGAATTCAACTCCTTATGCCTACAAAACTCCAACAAGTAAGAATCAAAACTGGTACCCTACCTGACTAACTCCATCCTCAATTATCAAATTGTATACAATGTTGATGTGTAATGTTTGTAAATAATTTGTACCATTGTGTTTAATATTTATTTCCAAACATTGAGACTGTATATACACTGTATATTGTGCTTTTTCTTGTATGTACTATTAATGTTATGTTGAGCTTTTCTACCCGGGCCCCTACTGAAAATGGGCTCACCTAGGCCCAGTAGACTTTCCTGTTTAACAAATGCAATAAATAAATAAATAAATATATAGAGATCAGTTATGAAGAAGAGGAAAAAAGTATGTTTAAACTATAAAATCAATAGCACATCACTACAGCAAAATTTAGCAGGAAGATGTGAAAGTGCTACTTAAGGAAGAGATTGCTGTCTTAGAATACTGGTGGCAGCTAGAATGCAGAGTGCATCTACTCATCCTCTACACTTTGTGGTAGCTAATTAGCATGTCTGTGTGCACTGTCACTATGAGAAGAAAGAGCAATGTAGCAGTTTAACTGTAAGTCAGGAAGGTATTTAAAATAATTATAACTATAGGTAATTTTCTAAAAATGCTGTTGTACCTCTATTGGACAGAAGGACCTCTTATGTAGATATTTACTGATGGTCAAAACATGAGCATTGTTATGAACTTCACTAAATGTATGTGCCTAGTTTGTCTATATTGCTTCCATTCTAATACACCAAGGCAAACTGATTTAATTCGATTGGGCAAACAATTCAGATTTCTGTGTGCCTCATATATTATTTCCATTGTACATTCAAGATTAGCCAATCCTAGAGCCTTTGCAGATTAAATCAAACAATGACTTGGAGCATTTCATATATTCTTAGACACTAGGACCCACCTCTGCATTAAGCTCTATGGGTGTTGTTGCCAATGAGAGACGGATGGTAGGGTGACCCACATAGCCCATTCAGGCTCATGCCAGCAAAGTGTATTGTCACTATGTGAGCTCACCACCTGGAAAGCAAAGGTTGGAAGTTAGTTGCAATTCCAGATGAATGGCAAGCAGAAGTGGGACAGGATAAGAATGACTAGACCCTCACAGATGAAACTGAGACTTAATACCTGAGTGTTACCTCACTGGTGAGAAGGAATAGCTTTTGTGGGAAATTGAAAATTATCAACTAGACTTAGTGGTCTTAGTTTGCACACAGCATAATTGTTATTGGAAACAGACATCTCCATGTGTTGTACTGTCTTTCCAGCTTTGGATTTTTCCCTTAGATGACGCTCATGGTGGACAGGAGGATCTATACAAAACCCTGGCTGTGTGCTGAACATTTGGAGTTTGTGCTGGTGGACAAGACAGGCACCTCAACATGAGTTTGAGTTACTGGCAGAAAGACTCTGACAGTTGTTTATACATATCCATCTAACTGATATTCAGATTATTCAGCCCCCTTGGAGACTGCAAGTTAAATTTTTAATAAACAAAATTATATAGAACAAATTGTGCTAATGACTGTGGTATACTTCTAAAACTTATATTCTATAAATTTGTTAATTATATTTTAAAGTTTAGCTACTCTCATTTTAAGTATTGGTGCTAGGGAAACCATTTCATTAAGACCAGGTAACTTGTTTCAATCCAAGACAACCTGCCAATAAAGTTCCCTGAACTCCACCCTGGTCTCCGTTATTTAATTGTGTTTTTTTTAAAGTGGTTTTTACCTTTTAATACCGTTTTAAAAGTGTTAATTGATTTGATTATTCAATTCTGTGTTCATTCTGATGTGAAAAAAAACGGATTTATATAAAATAAATAAAATGCTACTGCTTGCTTGCTTTGTTATATATTTGTCTGCTTTTTTAACTCAGCAGCCCTCAAGAGATTTGGAGAACTCATTGGTGTTTGCCTTGGTCCAGTGGTGTCTTTCTTTTGTTTACTGGTTTCGTGGACATCTTCTTGTGTTCGTTTATTAAATTTTTAATAAGGTAGGATTTCATTTTTCAGGTGAGGAATGAGACAGTTACTTGGAAGGGAATGCTTGGGAAGAAAGCTAGCCTGAACAAAACCCTAGTTCTGAGCTGTTACTGGACTTCTATGGTAATCATGCCCTGTGACTCAAAAACACCACATTGAAAGACAAGGGTGATACTAAGTATTATCAATACCACTGCATCTTAGGGCAAAGGATAATGGCAGAATTTGTAGTCATGTCATCTAACTTAAGCCTGCATATTCTACATACTCAAATCAAGAAAGCTGATGAGATGTCAGCTGATTGCCGCTTGATTATAATCTGAATCAAATGGGCATATCAGCAAGTGGACCAACCTTGGAAATGAAAACTGCACTGTGGTTGTACTGCATATATCTGGTAGATGCTTCTCTCAATGGATAGTTCAACTCCCACATGCAGAAGTAAGACTTTCTGCCATATCCCTCAAAGATTATAGATATAGAGTCCAAATAAATCTTGTTCAAGACCTCAGTAATTGAAGTGGCAGCAAGAAGCTGTAGACAAAAGGTAGTTGGGGATTGTCCTGGTGATAACTCTAAGACCATTGGCGATAAAAGCTATAAAGCTAAAAAAGTAACCATTTGTTTGGTGCTAGTGGGGTGTTCTGGATCTGAGCAATAGCTGTCAACAGGTCAAGAAGGCAGCAGATATACCAATCATTGAAGCAGATAATGGAACAGTTTGAAGAAGGCATGAAGAATGACTTTTGGTTGGTCTCAAAGTGGTTCTAGCACATCACCTGATGACTCAGGAGAGGAGGGCAGGAAGAGAGAGAGAGAGAGAGAGAGAGAGAAAGAATGAAAATGCTGATCTCAGCTGTGCACTTTGATGGGACATAGAAGAAAATGTCTGAGGAATATATGAGTCCAAAGTAGATATTCTATGTGGAGGCAGTGCCAGAAGCAGCTGGTGAGACTCTATTATTTTCTGCAGATGAGGTCTTTGCTATAATTAAACAATTCTGTAGTGGCAAGGTTGTATGAGACCCATTCATAAATACTGGAACTACAGGATGTTGTTGCAGTGTCTTGGTTATTGCACCTTTTCAATCTTGTGGAAAAGACAGGGAAAATAGCTTCAGCTTGGCAAACATGGATAGTGGTCCTTGTTTAAAAAAGAGGGAAACAAGAGGGTTATCAAGTTATACAGCAATCACATTGTTCAGCTTCCCTGGAAAAGCATGTGCCAAGTGATAAAAAAGTCTCCATCCAGTAGTCAGGCCTCTAATTTAGAAGAAGCAATGTGGTTTTCTTCCTGGCCATGGAAGAGATGATCATCTCCTTGTTCTTGCATTGATATTGGAAGTGACATAGTAGTTTGTCAGTCATCTCTAAACTTTTTTTATTATCTTAAAACAAATATGATTGAGTAACAGGTAATATCTTGTGGAAGGAGTTATAATAATATTATGGACTTCTGTGGTCACTGTTGCATACCATTCAGTCCCCATATTTGTAAAACAGTAATTTAGTCTGTATTCTTAGTGTTAAGTCAACTACATTCATGGTGGACATATGACTGTGCCAAGAGTGTGCTTACCTCCACTCATTTACATGATTTTAATTGCCATGCTATTAGTGTGGAGCTGATATTCCGAGATATAATGGTTGCAACTGCATAGTTTAAAGATAATGTTGTCCTGTTGGCCTCAAATACATGTGATATGCAGCACCCAATGGAGTAGTTTGCTGCTGATTTTGAAGGGCTTAGATAAAAATCAGCATTTCTACATACTAACCTTTATTCTACTCCAGAAAAATAGTGAGTAGTTCTACACAGGTGATATAGAAAGTGATGGAGTTTACAATTTTTTATTTATGTAACTTTTCACATTTGATTACTGACAAAGTCTGACTGAGTAGGAGCCCATTTTTAATGGAGACCCGGGGAGAAAAGCTCCAAAGTATTACAAAATATGTTAAGAATGATCATTTAACAGTCTTTAAAAGTAATACAAAAAACAAATGCAGTTTAAGTAATTATACCAAATTAGACATAATATGAAAACTGTGATTAAGAATAGATACACGTTGTATGACAATGATTTACTAGTTAGAGAAATTTTAGCCAATTTATAGAGAACTTAAAGGTAAGTTAGTATAATACAAACAGGAATTGCAATATGAGAGACATTTCAATCAATTTATTGGGAATTTAAAGGTAAGTTAGCATAATACAAACAGGGATTGCAATATGAAGTCACAGAAAACAAGACTTTATAGTATATTTAGAGAGAAAGCCATGGGAGAGAAATTTGTAGGTAAGGAAGTGAGTGAAGACGGGAGAGTAAGGAGATGTAAGGTATGAATGGGTATTTGTCCACATTTAGGAATATAGTTTATCCTGGTGTTGATCAGGAACAGAGACAGCTTTTGGCTCGGATGTCTTTCAGAATGGTTTTGAAGTATGGGGTGGAGGGTATTGATCTGATGGACAGAGATGAGGAGTTCCAGGCCCTAGCAACACAGTACAAGTACATACAATATTCAGCAGATTTGATAGGTTTGTGGACAGACAGCAGTTTGTAGTCACTGGATCATAATGGCCGGCTAAGGACATAGTTGTGTTGAATGTTATTTAGTGCTGGACAAGTAGATGGATTTCGGATAATTTTATATGTGGTAAGAAGCTATCTATATGTTAGCTGAAGAGGTAGCTCTAACCAATTTAGGCTTTTTGGTGCTATACAGTGATGGGTTCTGAAAGGGGTATCAAATATAGTAACTTTTTTTATTATATTTTAGTTATCCTTATTTGACCAGGTTAGTCCTACTAGGCTAGTAGCATCTTTTCAGGTAAGACCTGAGGTGGTATTTACAGTACTAATGAAAATTTGGCCAGGGCATGATGGAACTCCCCCTACTCTTGGTAGTAGGGGGAAGAGTTTGTATGTTATACATCCTGACTTCCTGCTCCTGTTCCAGGCATGGAGGCAAGCCCAGAGGAACAGGGAGAAAACATGGCTGCTGACAGTCAAAGCATTTTGGAGGCAAAGTGTGTTGAAAATGGAGAAGTGCTACAGAATTTTTTACAGGTGTTGTGGAAGATGAAAAAGTGTTGTTTACTGATGGTGAGGAGATCGAGTAGGAGGGTTGCAGGATGAGTATCTGAAAGAGATAATCAACCAGAGTGAGCCAGAAAGTGGAGCTGCTGTATCCTGGAGCGATATGGGAAAAATAGAAAGAGAAAAAGAGAAGGAGAAAGAGCCAGAGAAGGTTCCAGAAAAAACGTCCAATGCTCAAACAATGGAAGAAGGAACTAAGGAGAAGACAGAGATTAAGGAAATAAAAAAAATGGTCAGGTGAACAGTAAAAAAGAAAAAGGTTGGGACAGATATGAGGCATGGGACAATGTTATTGCACCTTTGGGAGTAAAAGCTGAAGAGGTAAGAGCTTTCATTTTAATTAACAAAGAAACTTTTTGTGACTTGTTTTTTGAAAGTGGAAAGGCCATGGAAAACTTTTACGGGGCCTATGAAAACAAGAAAGCAGACTTTCCATGGTCAGAATATGTGATGCAAGCCTGTTTTGGGCAAAAAAATGTTGGTTCAGTTAAAAAGTGAAGCAGAAGCAAAACAAACAAGCGAATATTTGTTAACAATATGTAAAGAAGTGTTGGACACTACTAAAATCTAGGATATAAGAGGTTTATGGACTGATGGTTGGGAATTTGGCATAATTTTGAAAATGGAAAATGACAATGTAGTACACATGCCTAGTATTATTAATGTGCATGGCAATAAAGGTTTTGTAAGGTACAGAGAACCAAAAACTTGTTATTTTTGTGGAAAAAGTGATTATTTAATTAATGAGTGTGACAAAAATATATTTGTGGTCAGACAGGCCATAATGTAAAGAAATACGACATGAAATGTAAGAAATGTGGTAGCACAGGACATTCATGGTTAAAATGTGAGGTAGAAGTGCAAGAAAAAGAAAAAGAAAATTAAAACAAAATTATACAAGAAAAAAGTTAGAAAAATGCCATACAACAACACATGACAAGAAAAAACATAGAAATGGTATTTAAATTTAAAGGGAAAGAAAAAGAAAGAGAGACAGATGAAACAAGTGAAGTGTCCAGGTGGCATATAGTAAAAGGCAAGAACAAATCAATAGGAAAGAGAGTCAGGGAAAGAAAAAGAAAATTTAAAAATATAATGGTAAGAGAGAATAAGAAAGGCAAAGGATAAGAAGATTTTTCTAATAACTGTTCCATAAAGCTAAAAATACCTTTGAAAATGAACAGTATGAAGAAAATTGAGAGAAAAATTAGCATTTTACTATGGTGTGCTGCAGCAGATTCTCAAGTTATAGTTTTAGAAGACATTAGAATGCTAACAAAAGAATAAAGGGTGCAAACAGAAAAACTTTGGAATGGTACTGTTATTTGGAATATAGGCAAAGAAATATATTCGGGTATGTGTATAATATGCCAAGAAAATATAAAAATGTTAGATATTACAATAGTAGAACTGTGCCAAATAACAGTAGTAGATAGATGGAAAAGTATTTATATAGACTAATAGCTTTATATGCATACATGGTAAAAAAAGAAAGAGAAACAATGTTTAAAAGTATACCTAATTATGTCTGTGTTAACATGGATATAATAATGATTGGTGACTTTGTAATTTGAGAAATAAAAATAATAGTTGTGATGTTAAAATAGTTACTGATATTATGAAAAGTGGAAAATTAAAAATATGGGAAAATAAACACTGGGCTTACAAAGGAAATGAAATTACTACAGAAATTGATTATTTTTTATATCAGAAAGCTTAAAATTACACAAAAAGGAGGTAAATATAATGGGTTCTTTGATCATGTGGTGATTTGGATAAGAATTCATGAAAATGAGAAGTATACTAAAATAGGAAAATGCATAAAAAGAGGAAATGAAAAGCAGTTTAATTCAGAAGGAAAATAAATTACAGAATTATGGTAACAACATTTCAGCATGAAAGATGTTTACAAAAATTAGAGAATATGGTGAATTCAATTTAAAAAGAAATACAAAAAGTATTTTAGAATGTATAGAAAAGAAAATGAAAAAAGAAAAAAATGGAATACAAAATATTAAGTCAAAAATATTTAAAGACTTGATAGAGAAAAAAATCATTTTATGAAAACGAAAAAGAATCATTTTATGAAAAAGAAAAATAATTATATCAAAGAAATTGTCATATAAACAAAAGTATTGCTTACAAGGAAAAAAAGAAGTAGCACCATACTTATGTAAGATAGTAAAAGAAGGAAAGATAATAAGAGATTTAAAAATAAAGAAGGGAAGCATGTTAAAAAACAAGGAGAAATATATGAAATAATTAAATAATATGTATTAGATTTATATAGTAAAAAAGAAGTAAACATAGAACAAATTTATAATGGTGAAAAATTAAATAAGGAAGATAATGAATATTTAGAGAAAAATAAATATAAATGAGTTGAACGAGAAAGATATTAAGGTTAATTCAGCTAAATGTTTGGACAGAAATGAATATGATATGTATAAAGCAAATGTATGAATTGGCAAAAATGGTGTTTATAGAAGTAAAGAATGAGTAGTTAAAAAAAGGAATTAAGTATAGAGAAATTTTCACAACTGTGATATAAAGAACGGAGATAAAGTTGAAATAAAAAATGGTGACCAATTATACTGATAATACAGATTATACAATTTTCATGGGCATAGCAACTAAAAGACTACAATGTAAAATAGGAAGATTATATGATCAGAATTTTGGAGAAAAGGAAAGAGGAGTCAAGCCCTATTGTGGATAATAAGGGAAGTAATTGATGATATTATTAATAAAAAGTGGAAACAAAAATCATGACAGGTGATGTCAGTAAGGCATATGATAATATTCAGTATAAAGCATTATGAGGATTTTTTCAAGCATGCAACATAAGTGAAAATATTACAAGTAATTAAATCAATACATGAAAATAATTATGTGAAACTGAATGTAAATGGTTGGATTGGGGATGATTTGAAATTGGAATGTGGTATAAAACAAAGATGCCCTTCAAGCAGTATGATCTTTGTTATAATCATGAACACAGTAGTAATGGAAATTAATAAAATGTCAAGTGAGTGATGATGTAGAATGATGGGGGAAATACAGTTACCAATAATGTATACTTACACTGATGATATTGTAGCAATAGTAAAAATAAAGTCTGGATGAAAAACAATAATGAAAAATTGAGTACATGGTTGAAGAAAATTGGTTTAAGCATAAATAGAGAGAAAAGCAAAGGATTTGGGTATGCAGGTGTTATAGGACTTTTGGAATATAATGAAAAGACTACAGATATTGTAGGAATAGTATGCAGACATGAACAATGGGATAGAATTATTAAAGGAATCAAAGACATGATCACATTCTGGAAGACATATACGTTTTCATACAAAAAGAAAGCACATTTAATAAATACCATAATAATAGGTAAAACAGCTTATATTGCAAATGTTTATATGATGCCAATAAAATATGAAAAATAAATTATGCATACAATTTTTTCATTTATTTGGGGGTCAAGATTGAACCAGGTTAAGAGGGGAATTTTGTATATGAAAGATGAACAGGGGGATTGGGGCTGATAAGTCTGATTGTGCATGTAGCCTCTTTAAGTATGTAAAAAGTACTAAAAGGAATAATTAAAAAATAATAAAGTTTGACTAAAACAATAACATATTGTAAGTACAGAAAAATTTGGGAAGAAATGAAATGGAAATGAAAAAAGAAGTAAAAGTGTTATTAATGAAGAAATGAAAGAATTTTACAGTAAAAGTGTATTGTGGAAATTAAAAAAAGAATGTAATAGAAAAGAACAGAAAAGAATGGTATGTTAACATTATGATATCCTTTTATTTGGTAGACCCATAGAAAGAGTTAGAGATAGATAAGAAGAAAGCAGTAATGATGAGATACAGAAATTATAAAAGAATTAAAGAATGCAATGTTTTTTTGTGGAGGTTGTCCATAGGAAAATTACAAGTGGGAGCAAATATGCCATACAAGAGAAAACAGGATAAAATATATAATAAATGTAAAGAATTGGAAACTATAGAATATGTTTTTTTTTAAATGTGAGGAAATTCAAAAACTGTGGAAAAAAGTATGTAAACATGATTTGATTAGAAAATTATTTAAATTTTGAAATGTTAAACATGGACATGATAAGAGTATAGGTTTTATGAGACAAGATCCCAGAATGAAGCCAAATGGACAGAATCATATTGCATGTAACATGGACTATATAGAATGAAAGACTCAATGAAATCAGATACAATGAAAAGTGGACATTGACAAAAATACTGGAAAAATATGGTTTTGGTTGTGGATAAAAGAGTAGGGGATATTTAAATTGGAAACATCAATATATTGAATGATGTTAAAATCTGTAAATATTGTAAATATGTAAAATATTAATTGTATATTTGTATCCAAATAAGAAACCTTACTTGATGTTTTAATAATTGCAGAAGAGCTAGCTGCAATTAAGTGCACATGGCTTGATCCTAGCACAGTGGTGGCTGGGAAGATGGTGCACAGTATGGAGAAGCTGATGGAGAGAGAGGAGGCAAATGCCAGTTCACAGCAGGAGAGTGAAAATTAGGAAATAGTATTTCAGAATAATTTGTTTGCCAAATCAGAACTGATAGCAAAGGAAGAGTGTGTGGACTGAACCCTTGATTTTGGAGGGTTGGGGATGATATATCACAAGACATGTTGTTAGAGGGTGAACCAGAAAATGTAGGAAATGTATTGTGGGGAGAAATAATAGATACAATTTAGAATGAATATGTGGAAGAAACTACAAAAAGAGACATTGAACTGAAGAAGAAGACCTATGTTATGACAATCAAAAGTAAGCACAAAATGAAAGAAAAAAAGAGATGTTGGCCTGAAAAAAAAATATGTGGTGAGAATACAAAGTAAAAAGAATATTTCTATTAAACAGATAGGAAGTATAAGACACTATCACTTTACCCTTGGACATCAAGGTACAAGAGGTAAGAGCTTTCATTTTGATAAACGAAGAGTCTTTTATGGTATTATCTTTGAAACTGTTCCGGGAATGGAATTTTTTTGTGTGAACATGAAAAGAGATAAAAAGGTAACCCATTGAACAATTATGTGATAAAAGCTTTTTTTCATGAAACAAAAAGAATTCATATATAATTCTGGACAGAAGTAGAAAGAGAGACTTTAAAATATATTTAAAATGTTTGTAAAAAGTAAAGGGCATGTCAAATGTTTATGACAAAAGAGGTTTATGGATTGAGGGATGGGATTGTAATGACAATGGAAATGGAAATGATTGTGAATATTCCAGGTACTATAAATGTTGATGGTAATAGGGATGTAGTAAAATATTTGAGAGAACCAAATACTTTTTGGGAAAGAAAGGCATTTTGTTATAATTGTGCTCATTTTTTATGTGGGAAAACAGGACATGATGCAAAAAATGTGAATTAGAATGTTATAAATATAACCAAACTGGACATTTATGGATGGATTGTAAAAAAAGAGATTAATGATAGCAAATAACAGAGGAGGATACAGAACAAACTGAAAAGGAATTGGAAATTGAAATTGAAGATAATTTGGAATAAGAAAAAGGTAAAAATAAAGATCAGAAAAAGAATCAGAAATTAGTGATGAAGAAGATATACACTGGAAATATTAAAAGGAAAAAAAGAATTCCATTGGAAGAATAGTGAAAAGAAAATGAAGTTTAATGGAATGAATATAAAAGAAAAAAAAAGGAAATGGGTGATGAAAATTAAAGAAGTGAAAATGATTTCTTCTAAATTAAGGAAGAGGGAGAGTAATAACTCAAAAAATATTTCAGTGAATGTAAGTACTATTAAAAACATAGCAAAAAGAATAGAGATTTTAGAATAGTGTAGTAAATGTGATGTAGATAAAATCGTATAAGAAGACGTAAGATGTCTAATGAAGGACGAGAAATTTGTAACAGAAAAATATGTGATGGAAATATAATATGGAATTTGGGAATTGAACATTGCTCAGGAATAGTAGTATTGTGTAGAAGAACAGTAAAGATATTAGATGTAACACTAGTAAGAATGGGAAGATTAACTATTACTGATGTGAGATGGCAGGAAAAATACACAGAATTGCTGCTTTATATGCATATGTTATATGTAAGGAAAAGGAGAGTTTATTTCAACAATTACTGGATTACATAGTTGTTAATATGAATATTATAATAACAGGAAATTTTAATTGTGATTTAAGGGCCATAAAGAAAAAGAAAGGAAAGGATATAAAATGGTTGAAGTTATGAAATGTGGCAATTTAGTTATTTGGAATAGAAAGTTTTGGAGCTATATACAAGGTGTTCTTAAATCAGAAATAGATTATTTTATAACATCTGAAGAAATAAGAATAGCAGAAGAGAAAGCAGTTATAACAGGCTTTACAGACCATTTAGCAATATTGAAAGAGACAAATGAAAATAAAGAATATATAAAGACAGAAAAAGGAATAAAAAGAATAAATTAGAAGGAATGAAACAAAAAGGGAAAAAAAGAAATCATGCAATTATTGAGAGATCATGTTACTATGAAAACATGTTATGTTATTTGGTCAGAATGGCAGATTACATTTAAAAATAAATATGAGAAGTTTTTTAATGGCAGACAGAAAGCAGAAGAATAGAAAAAGAAAGATATGCAGAAATATATAGAAATGCTTGTGAAAAGCTAGAAAAGAATGATAGTGAATATTATGAAAAACAAAAGAATTATATATGAAAAGGTCAATAATTTTTTATATAAACAAAGATATTTCTTACAAGCAAAGAAGGAAGATGTGTCAGCATATATGAGAAAGAGTGTCTGTAAAGAGGGTTAAAAATAAGGAGAGATAGTAAGAAATCAAAAACAGATAATGGAAACTAGTTGAAGAAACGTTTAAAGAGAAAAGGGAATGTAGCAAAATATGGAAAGTAAAACATTTTTCAAATCAAGTAAGTAAGGAAATGTAGAAAAATATGGAAAGTAAAACATTTTTCAAATCAAGTAAGTAAGGACACTGAGAAAGAGATTACTATATATGAATTAGATAAAGTCCTTAAAAAAATTAACATAGGCACAGTAGCAGGTCCAGATGGAATAGGATATAAAATGTATAAAATTTAATGGAATGGCAGAAAGAATATTTGTTATACATTTTAAATTAATGGTTAAATGAAGGTCTTTGTTATAAGGAACTGTGTAGTGTAATATTTAAATTTATTTGGAAAAAGGTGAAAAAACACATAATGAACTAGAGAACAATAGTATGAAATAATACAGGTTATACAATTTTTATGAAAATAATTCTACAAAGACTGGAAAATAAGATTTAAAATATAATTGAAGAAACTTTATATGGTATGAAAGGAAAAGAACGCCAAGAATTGTTAATGATAGTAAGAGAAATTGTATCTTAAATAGAAGAAATGATGTGAAACTTATGGTAGGTGATATTAATAAAGCATTTGGTCCAATAGAACACAAGGAGTCATAGGAATTAATAGAAGCATATAATTTTAGTGGCAAGGTTAAAAAGTTTGTATGACAGCATATAATAATAATAATAATTAGATTAATGGCTGGTTAAATAAGGAAATAAGGATGAGAAATGTGATAAGACAAGATTTCCCTATTTGTGGTATATTATTTGCTTTAGTTGTGAATATGGTTGTAAGTAAGGTAAATAGTAAAATGAAGAATACAAAGTATATAATTTAACCAGGTGTACATATTCCAGTTTTAATGATATATGCAGATGATATTATTATTATAATCATTAGAAATAATTTATGGATGAAAGAAGTTATATTTTGTGTGGTAGGTTGTTTAAATAAAATAGGCATGGCACTAAATTAAGAAAAAAGTAAAGGTTTGTTGGACAAGATGAAAATAGGAGGAATGTAGTTTACAATAAGAAATGACAGTATTGGGAATACATTTTGGTAGTAAAACAGCAAGTGACACACAACTGGAAAAGCTGTTATAGGAATTGAAAGGAATGTGCTGTCTATGGAGAAGCTATAGAATATCCTATAGAAAAAAATTAAATTTGATAAACTCAGTAGTAAAGGGAAAAAATAGCACATTTAACAAGTGTGTACATGATTCCAGGAATGTATGAAAAAACAAGTGTTAGAAGTTATGTTCATGTTTATGTGAGGATTTAGATTAAATCCATTTAGGAGAAGAGTATTATATATGAACAGAGATGAAGGGGATTGGATTATTAAATCCACTAGTTTTTGCAACCTCATTAAATTTGTATAAAGTGTTGAAATGGATAAATAAAAATGAGAAATTAGTAGTAAGGCTGTTTAAGTATAAATATGAAAGTTTTTAGGAAACAATAATGCATTAATAACAAAATAGAAAATTATCAAGAAAGATAAAAATGTGGAAGATAAGCATTGATCAGATAGAAGAAGATCAAAAGGCATTGTATAAGAATGTTATAAGAATATGATGCTATAATATTATTGTGTTAACCTATGGAAACATTTACCGGAAGAAAAGATTATGTCTATAAAAGAAAAAAAAAACAAGTGGCTAAGTAATAAAGTAGAATGCCAGGATTTTTATGGAGATTGGGAATAAAGAAGTTACCAGTAAAAGCAAATATGCCTTATAAAAAGAAAACTGAGAAAATATGTTTGTACTATGGTGAATAAAAAAACTATAGAATGTTTTGCTATAATGTAAACAGGTACAGTAATTATGAGAAAAATTATGTGAAGAAATTTATTTTACAGAATTAAAAAATAGTAACATAAACACAGATATAACATAATTGAAAATGGGTATTATGAGAATAGAAACAAAGAATATAAGATAAGACTGGACAAGAAGTTATTTTATGCAATATGGCTAATTTGGAATGAGAGATTACATAAAATTATGCTGAATGATATTATCACTGATTTTAAGGAAAATCAGATGGTGACTGTCGCTCATTCATCTCTAATACAAATAATAAAAAGGCTTGGAGTTTCGTTCAGATGCTTTAATACAAAGAAACACATCAGGATAGATAGCAGCATCTTTAAATACGAGCAAACTAACAGACAGAGCTACATACATACATGTTCACATCTCAGCTAACTACAAAATGGCAGTCAGGTTTGCACATGCTCAGTATTTATACTCTAGTGCAAGCCCTTCAATAGCTTCTTAAAGGTATGCACACATTCATTGACCTACATCCTCCCTCTTAAAAAGATTGCCCTTTATGCGATACAATACCAGAGGTAGGCATGCATTACTATGTACATCAGAAACAGAATACAATGTTCATGTCCAAGTTGCTTCATAACTATTGCAAGGTTTAGAGAAGCAACCATATCTCATAACATAACAGTTGGGACTAAAATTAGCAATAGGGACAGTCTGTGATGCACAACTTGTATCAAGAATGTCTTGATTCATCACAGGAACAAAAATATCCTCTGGAACTTCTTCTGGAAATGGAACACTGGACAACTCAATCTGGATTAAGAGTTTGTCTCACAGGCTATTTTCTGTGGTATAGACTCAGATACCAGTAGTAAATGCCTCAGATCCCACCTAAAGATTCTTTCTTCTGTTTTCACAATGTATGATCTCAGCTCTGGGCAAATAATCTTAACAACACCAATCCGATCAAAACCTTTGGATGTTTTCATCCTTACCACTTTTCCTTCTCGTAATGGATTGAGCGGAATGTTGGTCTTATCATAGTAGGAATTCTGGGATAGGCATTTCCTCAACAGATTATGTTTCACTGATCTGCTGTTCTTGACACATGGAACCAACAATTGACTACTGAGTGGCAATGCGGTTCTGGTTTGTCTCAAAATAAGTCTCTGAGCAATTAAACCAAGATGTTCATCATGAGGAATATTTCTGAGATTCAAGAGATTCAGGAAAACATCACTATTATCTTGTCTTGGCTTTTCAAATGACTGTTTTGCACTGCACATTCTGCCAAACCATTTGACTGCAGGTACTTTGGATTACTTGTGACACGAGTAAAGTCCCATTCTTCTGCAAATCGTTTGAACTGTTGGCTTGTACACTGCATGCCATTGTCAGAAATAACTTTGTATGGGCTACCATGTACTGAAAAATGATGTTTCATCTTAGTAAGGTCTATACCGGGTGCTAAATTGGGAAGTAGGTCAATCTTGAACCAATTGGAGTAAAAGTCTACTAACACCAAGTAATGTTGACCATTCCACTTGAAGATATCAGTGGCTACTGTCGACCAAGGTAGTTCTGTAATCTGGCTAAGCTGAAGTGGTTCTTTCTGTTGATGAGGCTTTGTACTATTATATACTGAACAAGAAGAAAGTGCTCTCTCAATGTCTTGTGACATAGAAGGCCAAAATTTTATCTTTCTTGCCCTTGTTTTGATAGATTCTGTTTCTGGGTGACCAAGATGCAAAATAGCATTGTACTCAGGTTGTAAGGACTTTGGAACAATTACATTTGGACCTTTCATTATGATAGTTTTGTCAAACAAAATCTCATCTCTGTATGGAAAGTAAGGTTGCAGTTCTCGAGATAAACTAGATTGCTTTGATGGCCATCCTTGATTGATAAAGTGGTTGAGCCTCTGTAAAACTAAATCCATGGCTGTGTGATCTCTCAGCACAAGATGCACGGAAGAAAAATTATGTACTTCCATGACCTCAATATCAGCATTCCATTCAGTGGTATTTCTGGGTGATCTGGATAATGTATCAGCAAGATAAAGAAGTTTGCCTATTCTTGTAGACGAGATTGAAATTATACTTTTGCAATCTCAGCATCATACGTTGCAGTCAGGCTGGGGTCGAATGCATTGGTTTTCTCAAGATTGTGACTAATGGTTGGTGGTCTGTTTCATTCTGTATAGGTCTACCATAAACATAACCACAGAACTTCAAGCATGCAAACACAATTGCCAAAAGCTCTTTCTCAGTCTGGGTGTACTGCTGTTCAGTTTGGGTAAGAGTTCTCAATGCATAGGCAACAGGGTGATCCTCTTGTAGAATGACTGCACCAAGACCACATTTTGAAGCATCCCAGGAAAGTGTAACTGGTTTGTGAACATCATAGTATCTGAGCATTGAGGGGGCTAGCAATTCTCTGTTTCAGGGTATTACATACTCTTTGGTGTTGCTCTAACCAAGATCAGGATCAGGATACATATTTACATGTCAGCTCTATAAGTGGTGCTGATAGTTGTCTCAAGTCTGGAATAAACTTGCCTAGGTAGTTGACCATGCCAAGAAAACATTGCAGGGATCGAACATTGTCTGGAGCTGGCATCTAAAGAATGGCTGATTGCTTTGAAGGATCTGGTTGTAGACCTGTACTCATAAATAAATGACCAACATAAGGAACTCCTTGTAGCTTGAATTTGCATCTGTGTGGGTTGAGCTTAAGATTAACTTGATGTGCCCTTTCTAGAACTTTTCTGAGGTTTCTGTCATGCTCAGCTTCATCACGACATCCTACCAGTATGTCGTCTACTGTAATAGCACAAGGATATGCAGAAAAAAATTGCTCCATTGCTTGCTGAAAGACTTCACTTGCAGAATTTATCCCAAATGGCATTCTCAAAAATTTGTACCTGCCAAATGGAGTACTGAAACTAGTGAGCAATGAAGATTTTTTGTCAAGATGAATTTGCCAAAATGAACTCTTTGCATCTAAGACAGAAAAAATAGTGGCATTTGGCATCAAAGCTGTGACTTCTTCAACTGTGTGCATTGGATGAATAGGTCTTTTTAGTGCTATGTTCAAATCTCATGGATCAATACATATTTTTATGTCATCTGAGCTTTTCTTGTGAGCTACTAGCATTGAAGATACCCATTCTGTTGGAGTTTCCAGTGGACAAATTATACCTTGTCACACTATTTTATTATCTAACTCGGCTTTGACTCTGCCCTGCATGGCTATTGGAGCTATTCATGCTGGCCTGATAACTGGACTGACCTCTGGGTCTAACTTCATGGAGTACACAACTGAAAGTTTGCCTAGTTTGTCTTCGAAAAAAATTGCATAGGTAGAAAAAAATGTACTGAGCAAAATTAGAGCAGTGGTCTTTCAAGCTAACATGGTAGACTTCCTTATTAAATGAAAGCAGTCCCATATTTAAAGTGTCTCTGAGCCCTAATAATGACTGGACATGCCTCTTGACCACAAACAATAATAAGTTGTAGCTCCTTCCAGAAGAGTAAAATGAAAGCCCCACTGAACCTTCAATATGAATTTCTTCACCTCCATATGCAACAAGTTTCGCACACCTTGCCACATCAAGCCTTTCACCTTTACACACTCTCGCAAATTTTTCTGCAGACATAACATTGCACTTGGGACCAATATCAACTTTGAGCTCTATGGGTTTGCCATTTATCTAAATAGTACAAAATGCTACATTCTTGGCCCTTAAATGAAAGCAGTCCCATATTTAAACTGCCCTTCACTCTTCCCCTTCTAACTCCACCTAATAACCCTCCCCTTCTGTTTGAGCTCAAACCCGTCTCCACTAACTTTATAAAAAAACTTCTGTCCAAACTTAAACCTTGCTCTAATGCTCCTGACAATATTCCCTCCTCCTTCCTAAAATGCGCTGTTGATGGTATTGCTCTCCCAATCAGCATCATTATTAACAGATCTTAAAGGAATCATACATCCCCAAATACTGGCGCTCAGCTTATATTCTTCCTCTTCATAAAGGAGGCAAAAATACCAGCATCTCAAACTTTTGCCCTATTGCTCTGCTCTCGCCAATCTCCAAAATCCTAGAAAAATGCATCCATCTCCAACTTATGCCTTTCCTAACCCAAAACAATCATCTTACTCCTACCCAGCATGGCTTCCTCCCAGTCCATAGCACTATAACCGCTCTACTGTCTTTCCTAGAAACTGTCAATCAAGCCAGAGATTCAGGACACTTAGTTTCTACTGTTTTACTCGATCTGTCTAAAGAATTCAACACTGTTTCCCACAAGCACCTTCTCTGTCATCTCTCAAACCTCCATCTCTCACCAAACACTTTATCCTTGTTCTCCAGTTACCTATTAGACAGATCACAGGCAGTCAAATGGAAGAATTCCACCTCTTCCTTCTTACCTACCCCAACTGGTGTACCACAGGGATCAATCTTTGGGCCTATGCTTTTTAACATCTTCATTAATAACTTTCACACTGCTATTCCTGATGCTAAAATAATTCAATATGCAGACAATTAAACCTTAGTCTGCTCTGCCTCAAACCTCTCTGAATTGCTGACTAAAACTCAAACTGGTTTCTCAACAACTGAAAACTAGATGCGCCAAAACCACCTCTCTTTCAGTGCAAATAAAACACAAATTTGACTATTCCCTCTCACAAAGACCCTATTTTATGACAAGAAACGACTTCAAAGTCCATAGTCAAACCAATTTACCTATAGAAGTTGTTCCTTCTACTAAACTACTTGGCATTACTGTTGATGAACACCTCAAGTTTGATATCCATATTCAACAAAATATTAAGAAAACCCACCAAAAGCTAGGTATGCTGTACAGGATCAATCGCTTTCTCTCCAACTCTACTAGGCATACTTTGGCCACGACTTATCTTCTTCCTTCCTTATTATATGGAGCCCCTCTCCTAACCAACCTGTTCTCCTCTATCACCTCCAAACTAGAAAACTGCTACAATAAAATCTCTAAATTTGCCACTAAATCCAAAAATTCCACCCATCATTGCCTTACCCTACAATCCCTGAATTGGCTTGAACTCCCAGACTACCTAGACTACCTCCAACTCACCACTGCACATAGACTTGTATTTTACCCAACAAAATGTCCTGCTCTAACTAATATCCTTCCCCCTTACACACCCAACAGAACTCTCAGATCTGAACATCAGAATTTAATTGCTATCCACAAACCTAAACATCCTGCTGGCCAACTTCTCCACTCTTACTCACTAGGCAAAACATGGAATTCCCTTCCTTCCACTCTAAGAACCATACCAAACTCGGAAAACTTCAAAACCCAGCTTTTCAAACATCTGTCCACTAAATGGGAATGTACCTGCCTTCACCCCACCTAATCCATGCTAAGTATATGCACAGGGGGCTCTTTCTCTGGTTCCTAAGCTCTCTGTAACTCTCATAGTTATCTTTCTATGAGTCTATCTAAGCTCTCGACAACTCCTATAGCTACTCTCTCTATAAGTTCTCAACAACTCCTATAGCTACTCTTACAAGACTCAACCCTGTAAATATTGTAAATAGCATCCTACTTTAAATCTGTGTATGTAAAGTGTATTCACATTTTCTTAAATGTTTGTATGTTAACTGTTTCCACACCTAATACATGAGTGTTTCCTCAGATGCAACTGTATAACCCTTAACTTCACTCTCAATTAATTTTGTTAACTACACATGATATTGAATGGGCAGGATTCACGAAGCCTCCGTGTAAGAGGTACAAGGCTTACACGGAGGCTGCAGTTAAACGGTGTGATGTCAGCATGTCATGCATATGCATGAGAGCATGCTGAATCACACCTAAGGCTAACATGGTCCGTGGAAGACAGTAGGGGGCATGTCTGTAGGCCGAGCCCTGCAAGCGGACATGCCCCAGAAGAGTAAAAGTGCCCAAAGTAAACCCCCACGACAGAGTACATGGAAATGTGAATAAACACAACACAACACATGCCACCACAGACTATGAACATAAAATCATATAAATGAACATGTTTAATATTTTTTTTAAACTGTAAAGATGTTTGCCCGTGAGTGCACTTGTTTGCACGGGCATGCCCGTAGCTCAGCCACAGTTAGCAGTAAGTGGAAAAGCATATAAGAACTAACTATGCAAAATAAACCAGAAAGCAATAGTGTAGCAGTAGAGATGTCGGCTGAAAAGCAGGCAGTCATGGTTTGAGCCCCCCCAACATCAACTTTTAATTTTAGTGAAATAAGCACGAAACAAGTCCCTGACACATATGTACACATATAAAATTATATTTTATGTAAAATGTAATGAAATAGGCCAGTTATTGTGAAGAAATGTGAGATAACAAAATAATAACAAATGCCAGATGTGCCCATAGCTGAGCTATAGTTTAACAAGTTGAGTGCATCTGCCCGTAGGTGAGCAATGGTTCAACAGATGCAAAATGAGTGCCCGTAGGGGAGCCGTGTTTTAACACGCTGAAACTGTGTGCTCCTAGCTGAGCTGAGCGTAATATGCGTGCTGACAGCCAAATGAAGCGTAAAGCAGTGTAACCCATTTGCGCGGAGCTGCGCACCATGCCAACAAGCTAACCGACGGGCAACGTTGAGCAAGCTGTAACAAAACTGCCTTTACACAGATACACCCCCTAGCCTGTTCAGACACTCATAAAATACAAAAAGCAGTGGCCAGCTTCAAACCCAGGATACCATGCACCATAGTCAAGGTACTGAACCACTAAGCCATGACATCTGCACTTAGAAATGCAGTAATAGCAAATATATAGGAATGAATAGAAAGTGGAGCATGACAAAGCAGGTTTTGTGAAGCTGATACAATTCCAAAATGGCCAATCACAGATAAGTGCAGGAAAAACAGCATATATAAGCCCCATAGGCTGGAATATACAGCATAACCAATTGTAGAACTAACTTGCAGCCAGAATGTCAGGAGTAGGTGAGGGTAGTTGCTTTCGAGCACAGAGGTGGGGCATTGAGGAGTCCAGATATATGGTCTGGCTCCTTGTCCACAATCATGAGGCCCAACTCATGCAGTGCCAGGTCCTGTGGGGAGCATATAGGGCTGAGGCGTGGGACCAGTTGGCTCATGATCTCACCAGTGCCACAGGGATTCCAAGGACTGGTGAGCAGGTCCGTCACCACCATGCGGACCTGAAGAGACATAAGCAGGACCAACTGAACCTTTGGATCCAGGAGGCCCGGCAAATGCCCAACGCCTCACTACTGAGTAAGTTACATTTAATTATGTATGTAAGAAATTAAACTAGCTGACATTATGGAGATGTGTATTCCAATATTACTTCATTTATATTACAGCTGCAGGTGTCCGTTCTGCGAGCCACAGAGCCTATGGCGATATGCTGGTGCGGTTGCACCACCAGGCAGGTCAGTAATCCTCTCCCAGTAACTGTAAAGAAATATAAAATTATGACAGTTAGCAAAAGAGTGCAGTGTAGTCACTAAGTAATAAAATGTGCAAGTAACAGTGTAAGAGTGTTTGCAAGTATTGTTTGATTACAAAAGTATGTTGCAGTCTGTAATCCAAACAGAAAAATGAAAATGTCTGAAATAAAGTCTGAAATAAAGATGCCCCACCTGTAATATAATAGTACACAACCTGCAGCAGGCTGAAAAGTACAGCTGCAGAAGATGAGCAAATCACATGTGTGAAATATATCCCTGTTGAAATACTGAAACATGGCAGAAGTGAGACTGGTGGAAAGGATTGTAATAACAACAGGTAAAACATGTCAATAAAGCCTAGAAGTAAGTACCATCCTGAATTGTAAAATTAAAACAAGTGAGAGAGTGTGAGAAAGAGTTATGAATCCACCAATAAAGTAGTAATACCCCTGAATAAAGTATACTGCAGTCAGTACAGAATGAAATGAATGTGACAAGCAGAACCAAACTGCAAAATGTGTTTAAAATGTTGCTGCAGCTGGAATGTGTATCCCAAAATATGGATATGTTGCTCTCAGTCTGCAATATGCAGATAGTATGATTGTCTGAAATACCAAACATCCACAGTTGTCTATAGCTATATAAAGCAAATGTAGCAGGATGATGTAGCTGAACAAAGCCAGATATGAACGTGTATGAATAACAATAAAATGTATATTGATGTAGCAGTAACAGTCCTATCACCAACTTGAAGTAGTTATCACACAGGAAACTGTAGGTAGAACAGTAGTGAGTATATATCTGCAGCTATTAGAAATGTGCAGCATATGTATTGGTATTTGAAGGTGTTAATTATATTTTCCTCACCCTACCCTATAACCACATATAATCCATTCCACGTGAAATTGGTATGTGCAATCACAATTAACACCCCTGGACATTTGTCCTGCTAGGTCATACATATTTGCATGTATGTTGATGCATCTGCCCTGTTCATACATCCAAACCTGATGGCATGTTGCCATCAATCAACCCTGCATGTTGTTGGACTGTGTATTGCTGTTCAAATTATGCATGTGTTATGCTCGCTGTTCAATGGTGTGAATATCTGGGTGTTTGGTTAATGGGAATACTAATGCATGCTGTTACAACTAATTGCGAATGGTATTGTATGTTACTAACCCAAACTGTCATGACATAATGCAAAACATAGGATGACAGGGAAGGCGGGTTCCAGCGGACCCACCTCTCCCACCTCAGCTGACGAGTGCACCTGGCACTAGTGCTCAGTCTGGACCCTCCTCTGGTGGCCCTGTGCCACCTGTGGGTGGAAGCGCTGCAAGGGGATGGGGCCCGTCCCCCCTCTGCAAGTGTGGCCAGAGGAGAACCACCACTCACCCTCCGTAGCATCCGGACTGTGGTGTGTAGGGATATCCAGGAATCTGTTCTTGGACCCCTACGCCAGCTTGAGGCACAGGTGGCACAACTTACGGGCATGCCTGTTGCCCGGCCTACACAGCCCCCAGCACAGCCCCGTCCTGGGCAGTGAAGGAACAGTGGCAACTGCCCATGGGTGGTGATAGTTCCACTGTTGCCATCTGTGGGCTCATGGGCTCTGGATATCCAAACATCCGTCCCCGTCAATTGTGTAACCCCCCCACACATGTCATACACCTCCCCTGTATGCGTCTTGTTTGTCTTGTCTGTTGATCTACCCAACCTACCTCCCCAGCTATACCGACTTCCTTTACCTGACATACCACTCTCACTCGAAAAAAAAAAAAAAAAAAAAAAAGGCACTCTGTACCCACAAAAAAATTACGTCCCATACATAGCTGCCCATTCTGCACTCATGTCTGCTTGACATGGAAACTATCAATTACAATTGGCTTTACAACAAGTATTATTGTTGTCCTGACACCTCTTTCAGCGGTGGAAGGTTTCAAATGTCACACCAAATTACAAACATATGCACAGCTGTTGCTGATGAAGAAATGGGCAGCTATGGGCCTTACCTACATCCCTCCTGCAAACACCAAGCTTGTTTGCCTACTGTCTTACCATCTTAGTGACCACTTTTTCACCACTTTCCTGTCTCCCCATTTTCATTTCTTTCAAAGAAAATAGCACGGGTGTGCGCCAGAGTAAGCACTGTTAAGCGGTTGTAAGCGGGTGTGCGCATAGCTGAATGCCAGTGCACATGCATGAGCTCCACACAAACCAGCGCTAACCTGGCTACAACTGCTTAAAAGTGCCTTAGTCACTCTGATTGACAGGTCCTGTAGTCAGTTCAAAAGCAAAATAAAATCCCACTGTCAGTCCCGAACCCAGGAAACAGTAGTCTGCATGACTTACCACTAAGCCATGACTGCTATATAAGAACATTGTGCTACAATAAATATATCATGTAATAGTAGGAATGAATGTAAAGGGAATATAGGATGTGTAGTACACAAAGCATGTCATGTATATTTACTGTCAAATCTAGTTGATTTCTATAATAGTAGTGTGTGAACAGAAACAGCCATGTTAGTTGGTAGCTAGTAGGTAATAATGTCAGTTATTATACATATATAAATATATATATATATATATATATATATATATATATATATATATATATATATATAGTTGTAGGTGTCAATGTACATACACACTTAGTACAGGAAACAGGAGAGATGAATGGAGAAATGTGAATCTACAACACAGCCTGAATTATGAGAGAGATACTAACCTTTACACTCACAGAACAGTGTCCACAGCATGCCAGTATGGTCCCCGCCCTTACAATATGAAAGGGCAATGCCTATCTCACATACCCTTTTATAGCACTGTCCTGAAATCACAGTGAGAACTGCAATCAGTACACAACTGGCTGCATGCAATTAGCAAATGCTGGCTTACAATCGGTGCAGAGTCCATCACATGGACATATGCAGATACCTACAAAAGCATCCTGTACTCCCACTCCACATATGCAATACTTTCATTGCACCGTCTGGAGGCAGAGAGAGAGAGAGAGAGAGAGAGAGAGAAAAAGAAAGAAAAAAAGAAAATAAAAACACAAACAAAAACCACACGTAAGACAAACTAAGTTGAAGCTGTCATCAGTGTCAGTATCAAGCTGGGCTAGCAGCAGCAGGAAGCTATACTAACGGTACCGCAACCAGCTGTGACAAACGCAGGTAATGTAAAGTAACAAGTTAATAGTCTACATACCGTGAACTCTCCGTATGTGTTATTGGTCTGTATCTATATGTATGTCTATGTGATAAGTTGTGCGTACGTAGTTTTACCCAAAGGGGATGACTATACATTACATGTCATTCAGTGTTAGGCCATGATTCTGGCACCAGTTGTCCATGTCAGTGAGGCCTGTCTGTAGGATGTGTGTGTCAGCTGGTGTAATGACTATGGCGCTTACTTTGCAGTCATCTGGGAACTTTGTCATCCACAACCCGCCCATGTTTGCTTTCTCATCTGAGAAGTAAATGCCAAACAAGAGGGGTCCTAGGACAGAGCCCCATGGGATACCACATGTGACTGGCTTTGAGTCTGACATGGCTCCTGCAAGTTTGACTTTATTGATTCTGTTGTTCAACCAGTTTGCAACCCATCATGTGACATATGTATTAACATTTAAGTTGATGAGCTTGTCTATGATGCCTGAGTGGAGTACTGTGTTGAAGGCCTCAGGCGAGTCCAGGTAGGCTGTATGGACTGCTTTGCCCTCATCAATGGCTGTAGTGACTGTTTCGAAAAGGTCAACCAGGTTCAAAAGGCAGGATCAGCCCTTCACAAAGGCAAACTGGGTGGGATCAAGTGTCTTCAGGTACCCAATATCGCTGTATATGAGTCCCATAATGAATCTTTCCATAGCTTTGCAAACCAGGCTGGTTAAGCTCATGGGGCGGTAGTTCCCAGGGTCAGTAGAGGTGCCTCCTTTGTGGAGTGGGACCACTGTTGCTATATGCCAGTGTTCAGGTACATATCCCGTAGTAAGGCCAAGGTTAAATATCAGTCTCATATGCGGTTGTATCACCTCTTGGAGTTCACGAAGCACACATCCAGGGATACCATCAGGTCACATTGATGCTGTGTGTTCTGCTTTGCTGAGGGCGGCCGTCACCTGGATATCTGAGATGATAGGGAGGTTACATTCAGCTGTGATAAGTACTCCTATGTTTGGGGGAGAGGGAGGGGATATGCACTGAACCTGTCTGCCAGAATGTTGCCAATATCTGTGGGTTCAGTGAATTTTATGTAGGTGTGTACTAACTCAGAGCATATCTGAGGCTTTTGGTCCATGTGTCTAACACAACTGAAGAAGGCCTTGTGGTTATCTATAGTGTCATGGCCATTACCCCCAGAGTTGGCCTTGGATGTTGTTATGAGAGAACTTAGCTTATTACTAGTGCCGACCACAGATGCCTTCCCTTTATGTGAATCTGCTCTGTCCTGCAGTAGCCTCCTTCTATCATTATACAATTTGTCTTTGGCTGGGGTCCACCAGACAGGATGCTTAACCTTTGTGCATAGGGTCTGTGTTAGAATTGTGTGTGCATGTTCCATGCATTCTTTGGGATGTCCGTGGGAAGCATTTGCAAAGGGGTCAGCCTTGTGGGTTGTGGCTTCCACTGGCCCAGTGGGCTGCATGGATACCATCTCAGTCCTAACAAGTGAAAATCTGTCTATTTACATATATATCAAAGTAGTCCACTGTGCTGGTGGTGGTGGTGGGATATGTACATCCAGGCCGATTATTTTGTGTCCAGATCACACTAGTGGATGACGTTCCACATACAGTACCATGTTATGAACCCCCAGAGTGAGGTGGTGCATTGGACCTGTCTCAGTGTGCTGACCGATGGGGCTTGGTACTCTGTTGTATGGAATGTGGCAGGTATTGTTGCACAGGTGTTGGCTGAGCACTGATATCTGGCCATGTACATGTGTATTCACCAAGAGACACACACGTGCTACATATGGGAGTAGTAGTATATCACTACAGTTGAGTATCATGTATAGTATGTGTGCCATATTTTGCTGACATAGTTTGCTGATATCCTGTTTGTGTTCTCTTTCAGGGACATGGCGTGTCAGCGAAATTCTGCCTACTCTACTGCAGAAGATGAAGAGATACACCAGAGCCTGGTGCGGGATTATGACATACTGTTTTATCGCACCAGCCAGAATCAGCAGGAGAGGGCTGCACTGTGGCAAGACCTTGTCTGTAGGGTAAATGACACTGGCATGCATAATAGGACATATGAGCAGGTACGACATCACTGCAGTGATTTAATCAGAAATGTCCGTCAGCGTGCATCGGATATCCACAGGCAACAGGTCACCACAGGAGGTGTGGTGGCCACACATCCTCCCCTCACCAGACTGGAGGGGCTACTCCTAAGTGTTGTGGCTCCAGCCCAGGAACATCAACAGCAACACACCTGCATTATGATGGAGGCTGGATCCACAGAGCAACATGACATGGAGCATGCAGGTAATATGCCATATGTACACTTGACTGTTCTGTACACTGTTAGTTTATGCATGTGTAAGGTGTGTTCTTGGTATGTAGCTGCCAACATAGTATGTAATTGTGCAGGTGTGATATTGCCAATATCAGCAGCTGACATGTGAAAGGCAACTGGTGTACTACTGAACTGTATCATACACAGTATCAATGTCACAGTTGTGCCCACTGACATTAATCCCCTCATTTCTGCAGGTCCCTCCAGTGTTACAGCAAGGCAGCCCATCCATGCTGGTGAGTGTGTTTTAACAATACCTATAATAGTCCTGATAGTGCTAGTAATAATAGTGTAACTCAGTAGTGCTCTGTGTGTATACTGCAGGGTGTAAATATGTGTGTGTGTCTACGTGTGCACGTGTGCATGTGTGCATGTGTGCATGTGTCCACGTGTGCATGTGTGCATGTGTGCATGTGTCCACATGTGCATGCATGCATGTGTGCATGTGTGCATGTGTGCATGTGTCCATGTGTGCATGTGTGCATGTGTCCACGTGTGCATGTGTGCATGTGTGTGTGTCCACGTGTGCATGTGTGCATATGTGCATGTGTCCACGTGTGCACGTGTGCACGTGTGCATGTGTCCACGTGTGCATGTGTGCATGTGTGCATGTGTGCATGTGTCCATGTGCATGTGTGCACGTGTGCATGTGTGCATGTGTCCACGTGTGCATGTGTGCATGTGTCCACGTGTGCATGTGTTCATGTGTGCATGTGTGCATCACTGGTAACATTGTGTAGACATTGTAAACTGTGTTTCCTGTCTTCCTCCAACAGGTTCTGGTGCTGCACTGGTGTCCTGCAGCAGGGAACCTGAATCTGGTGCCACAGGTACTGATAATGATGATATCTGTGTAATGGCACAGGAAGGTGTGTCAGGGTCCATCATTGGTCAGCCAATTGACAGTACACAGCTGTCAACCCCATCATTGCGCACAGTCATCCTGCCAGTACATCCTGTGTCACCACTGTCCCTAGGTGATGGACAGGATACAGTGGGCATTGACCAGGGTAATGTGGTATCTGTGGCACATGCTTCCCCACACAGCAGCCATGGGCAGGGTCCTGAGATGGTACCACACAGACAGATGCCCATGGGTTCTCGTGGGAGCATCCGTGGGTGTACTGCCTCTGGCAGACATGCCCAAACAGGTCTGTCAAACCTCAGCTATGTTTCGGGCTGTCATGCAGGCACAGTCACGTATGGAAAGGTACACCAGACAGGGTCTGAGGGAGCTGAGAGCATGTCGCACATCCATGACTGACAGTATGCATGACATCGCGGATGCTATCCATAATTTCACCGATGTCATAGACAGATGTTGTGGGGACATATTACAGCAGTTCCACAACCACATGTCCATGAGCCAGGGCAGTGGTGGACGTTTGTGGTGTCGACGTGGCCGTATGCCAGCAACAGCAGCAGCTGGCAGTTGGCACAGATTACAACAGGCCCGCGGATGCCCCCGTAGTGCCAACAGCAGCCCCAGCAATGTTGGGTCTGTGCTGTCATCAGACCACCCCAGGAGACCACGTGCATGTGGCTCTGGACAGTCCCAACAGGGACCTGTGTCCAGTCAACAAACTCCCGCTTCTGATGACAGTACCCAGTCTGGCTTAGTACCGGATACGGTCCATAGCACCCCTGCCAGGCACAGGTACCATGTCCATGCCCACAAACACTGATCTGTATGACCTGCCAGGTGCAGTCTGTGGCTGTCCACAAACTCCAGTATATGGCAGCCATGAGGTGGAACTGTGTGCATGCATACACACATGCAAAATGTTAACACCTAGGGATACCACATACACGCACACACTGCACCAACAGTGCCCCACCCTGTACTGCTGTCCCTCACCAACACACATACACATATATGTCAATTGGTGGTATCAGTGGCAGACTCAGGCATACCTAATTCACACCCTGTGCATATGATGAAACTGTGCTACCTCCTGCAATCGCCAACATCAGTGCAGGAACAGGTTAACATGTTGCTGATGCACAGGGTGACTACATAGAAGTGTATTACTAGCATCATGTTGGTAACAGTACAGTGTGCTGATATGATTGTGTGTATATCCCAGCATGCCTGATGCAGTAACTGTATTACTGTCCTGAATTGTTATCTACACCCATAGTAAGTACCATAGTGTAACAGCTGCACATTATTGCATATTGGTGGTAAGGATGTCAACAGAAACATAGGTAGCACAGGGGAGAAGCTAATGCAAGTAGTGATACGCAATGATGGACATGTACACTATTGGTGGCATGTTGCCCACAACGACTATGCAATGTGGATGTTTGCGCATGTTGATATGTGTGCAGTACCAATTTAATGTAAATTAAATTAAATATTAAATAATATCAGTTCTACCATGGACATCTGAGCTGTGCATTCCTGGGTACATGTTGATAGTGCCTGCATATTTGCACTGTTACCTACTGGAAGTGTTACCCCTTCTTTTTCGTACAATGGACTACTTCCAGCCCTGCTTACTGTAGCTTTGTTTGCATGCATGTTTGCTTGAGGTTCCCTGGAACACTGATTCCACCTGCAATGCAGATTTACAGAGTTTCTGTGGATTCCTAGTGACATCTGCATAGTGTACTATATGTATGTCAATTTTCCACCTGACAGAACGTCACTGTCTGTCCTGTTCGCATGTACGTTGCCTGTGACACATTGCATATGACTTACCTGGCATGTACCCACGTGTGCAGTCATATATGCCAGTGCTTTGAAATCAGTAGCAGTACACCCACACATACTCACCTTCAGTATGTTGTTCCCCATTGGCCCTATGTGTTGGTAATCACCATGGCAATCACACTACTATGGTAGCATGTGCAAAGGTAACCTGTGAATCACCTCTATGGTCCAGTTGTGGTTTATGTGAGTCATGTGGCAATGTCACAGCTGCCACATGTATGCAGTCAACCCTCTCCCCTGGCCAGGAACGTACAACACATGTGTGAGATGCAACCACATAGCCAATCTGGGGACTGAGCACTCTGAACCCAGTACTGCCATACCCTGTCAGGTGGCATGACATACTACAGTGACTACAATACCAGTCTGACATAGACCTGCACTGACAGCAATCTGAACACACTGGGGCATACTCGGAGCCTCAGAATAGCATCCTGCCTGAGCATCACACACCTCCGCAGCTGGCACACAGGCATACGTTAAGTCGGAACAGAGCACATGCCACACATGGCACACACATCCCGTGTGCCACACACTCACAGCCTGTAGGGCTACACAACACACTTGCTACAGATGTGTCAGGTACCTCTCTTGGCCGCTGCAGTGGGGTCCCGCTTAACAGGCTGTACATGGTGAAGGTCACAGTGATATGCCCATGGGGCACTATGGTCCACCACATAACACATGCACACAGGTCAGTCAGAGGCATGGACACATATGACTCAGTCATTGTCCATGCCACTATGGATGACCTGAGATGTACCTCCCTGGACTACATGATAGGGAACATAGAAGGGCTCTCTCAGCATGTGGCATGGGCCAGTATGAGCCTGATCTTGGTTGCCATCATACCCTCACCAGGTATGCTACCACAATATGTAGGAAGGGTGTGCTATGTCTCCATTCTGCTCAATCTCCAATGTCATTCATAGGGTATCCAATGGCTGTCAGTGTGTGCTTACATGCTAGGGAAGCCACAATGATTTGCAAGGGGCAGCTTGCACGTGACACCCATGGGCCATTGTATATTGGCGAAGCCCCTTGATACACACATAGTGCCTTTTGCTGCAGGACACAGATTACAGAGCCACCTCCGTGGGTATCACACGGGATAGGACACTAACAGTAATGCTACACAACACCAGCAGTGTACACCACAAGTTGCATGCACTGGACACTATCCTCAGCATGGTAAACTGCAATATCTGTGCAGTAACAGATTCCTGATTCATGGCTCACATGTGCAACCCATCACTGCCAGGTTATACCTCATACCATGCCTGTCATCCCCTACACATGTAACACACATGAACAGGGGGGGTGTTATCTCAAGGCACCACAGATACACACACCTCCAGGTTGTTGGCACAGCACAAAGCATCAGGGCCTATCCATGAGCAGCTAACAGTGTGTTGGACTGCCTTCTGGTTCATAGCCTGGCACACACATCCCTCCCATACACAGGAAACCCACCTGTCCTCCCAAACAACACTGGGAATATGACAGTCTCTAGATATGTCTTTATATGGGTGGACTGCATCCAGCCAAACATTGTGTGTGAGCATTACTGTAGCTACAACACACTAGCTGAAAGGTTCCCAGCATGTAGTCACTGAATTGCAGTGGAACAACATGTTACCACTCCCACAACAGGTGGGAACATGCAGCACCTGTTCATCGACTACATGTAGGCTATATGGCCCAGACCAGATGTGTATCCCCCGCTGTTAGGATGATACCATATACAACTCACACTGTATATACACATACCGCATGCGGCCCCTGCACAGTAAGACACAGTCATAATGTTATGCATTGCAAATACCATTTATCCACTTGAGGCACGTGTCAGACATGGTAACTACTGAAGGTCACAGGTATATATGTGTATGTGTCACACACATACATCATGTGTGCATTGCCATTGCTGGTTTAAGCAGTGTCATGCATTGTTATGAACAACAACCCACACATGGTAATTTTGTGTGACACAACCACACATGGCAGTTGTGGGTTTCCAAAACATACCTATCTGTGCTCTGACAGTGGTAATAGACCCAGTAGCGGATCGCACTATTGGCATTACTGGGCAATTAGCCCTGTTTGGCTGTACTGTTGGTGTGGTGACATCACCTGTGTTTACTGGGGGAATATGCAGCATCTGGTGTATTGTAGTAGTTGCCAAAAGGAGCTGTTCTCTCACACTTGCAATTACACACACCCTACTACCCCCACACATGCACACACACTTGCCATTTGTAGGATTCATACCCTTACCTAACTATGTTATGACACGTGAGAAAGACGCATTAGCGAAGCGCACTATTCGGATTACTAGGAGGTTCTTTTTCTCCGGCTGTACTTATAGGGTGCTGACATCCTCAGTGTTTGGAAAGGGTACTGCGCATCATGTAGTGTGTTCTCCTGATTGCCAAAAAGCACATGTTTTTCATACAGAATTGCAAACACACAAACTCCCTTCATCCAAACACACACATTTGCCGTTTGCAGGATTCATACCTCTATCGAGCTTTGTTATGACACTTGAGAGAGACGCATTAGCAGAGTACGCTATTCACATTACTGGGAGGTTTTCTTTCTCCTGCTGTACTTATAGGGTGCTGACATCATCAGTGTTTAGAAAGGAGAATGTGCATCCTGTAGAGTGTTTTCCCAGTTGCCAAGAGGGGCATGTTTCTCACATAGACTTGCACACACACTAGCCCCCCTCCACACACACTGGGTATTTGCAGGATTCAAACCCCTACCTGACTATGTTATGACACTCAAAATGGACACATTAGCAGAGCACGCTACTCGTATTACTGATATGTTTCCCTTCTCCTGCTGTCCTTATAGGGTGCTGACATCATCAGTGTTTAGAAAGGGGAATGTGCATCCTGTAGTGTGTTCTCCTAGTTGCCAAAAGGGACATTACTTTCACAAACACTAGCCCCCTCTACACACACTGGGCATTTGCAGGATTCAAACACCTACCTAACTAAGTTATGACACTCAAGGGGGATGCATTAGCAGAGCGAGCTATTTGCATTACTGGGAGGTTGCCCTTCTCCTGCTTTACTTATAGGGTGCTGACATCATCAGTGTTTAGAAAGGGGAATGTGCATCCTGTAGAGTGTTTTCTCAGTTGCCAAAAGGAGGATTTTTCTCACACAGACTTGCACACACACTAACCCCCTCCACACACACTGGGCATTTGCAGGATTCAAACCACTACCTAACTATGTTATGACACTCGAGAGGAACGCCTTAGCAGAACACGCTATTCGCATTACTGGGAAATTGGTTTTCTCCTGCTTTACTTATAGGGTGCTGGCATCATCCGTGTTTAGAAAGGGGAATGTACATCCTGTAGAGTGTTTACCCAGTTGCCAAAAGGGACATTTCCCTCACACAGACTTGCACACACAACAACCCCGCTCATCCACACATGCACACACACTGAGCATTTGCATGGTTCAAACTCCTACCTAATTATATTATGACACTTGCGGGAGACGCATTAGCAGAGTGCGCTATCCGAATTACTGAGCAGCTGTTCTGCACCTGCTGTATTTATAGGGTGCTGACATCTTTATTTCTACAGAGGTATGTACATCTAGTACTACCTGTCAGGTGGGGGATAGCATATATATATGCATTTGCAGCCACCTACTTCAGGGTCTGATATGCACATCGCACTGGCAGGTTATGTTCTATACCATGCTTTGTGACCACATGACCTGTAACACACAACACAACCAGTCCAGAACACCCCTCCCACATCCAGGACACACACTTTGCTTCCCTGGGAACAGTGCCGGGATATGCAGGTGTTCACTTACACCATTCCAGTTGTTAACATCAGGTACAGGCATATTGTGTGTGGGAACTACTCAGGCCTCTACAACATTACCCTACAGCCACTACAATTTGTGGGCCCATGTGCTATGGCAAAACCACTCACCACAGCCACATGGGGGAATACATATTGCACTTGTCCATCTGCAACATGGGTACTCACTGTTCCACACCAGAGGTAGACCACCATTGTTGATATCTGACCATACCCACCTTTCCCTGGACATCCATATCCCATCCCCACCCCCAGGCAAGGTTGTCACTGCAAACAAACTATATTTAGCACAGGCAGACTCTACACTTGTGAAGACTGGGGTGGAAGACTTCAAAGGACCCATGCTGGGGGACTATACTGGCCACTCTGCATAATCCTTGACAATTGCATTCTATGAGCATGTGTAAGGTTTGCATTGATCATGCTATCCCACATATACCCATGACTGCTCCACAACAGGACACCTGTCAGGTGTACACCAGCCATATATGAGCTGTCGAACAGACAGAGTGAGCTAATACATTGCAGAGCTGTAGCCCACAGAGGGAGGACATCTCTGAACAGTACCGGCACAACACTTCAATCCCTCATAATCATCACGACACAGTGTTGACAGTGGAATTGTCCAGACAATGCAGATAAGGCTCCTCTCAGTCTGTTATTGACGCCCACTTACTGTTTGATGTCCTCAGCAACCCTCTTCCAGCACACACCGACAACATGGATGTGGCTTAGCACATTCAAACCCTGGGATCTCCACTGTGTCCCTGCTTGACAGAGGCACAGCACACTAGCCTCACACGATGCCTTATGTGACCTACTTTACAGTGGCACAGTAGCCTACTGTACTGGGGATGCAGATGCCAAGCAAACTCTGGCTAAGCTGTCATTCCCTAGGGCAAACAGCCTAGTATTGACCTCTACACCCATATGTTTAATTGTCAGATGCACAATATTTGTTGCTGATCGACTGTTTGCAGGTCTTTATTGCCATAGCATTCCCTGTTTCTATGAACAACTTGTGTATCTGTGGAAGATGTTTGAATATGAGGGGGATTCACTATATCACTTATGTCTCTGTAGTCATTTCACTTTGTGCACTGGGCAGATTGCTGTGATGTGGTTGGTTCCTGGAATGACACGTACAAATACCAGATATGTGTGGCCAACTGCTAAACGGAGATATGGCCTAAGTGTGTGAGCATGCCCAGTTCAGCCTTTCCATGGCATGTTGTCTGACATATGTCTCATTTATCAAAGTGTGCGAGCATGCCCAGTGTGAGCTTTCCATATGTTGAACTCTGCAGTCCACCACATATTTGGATGAGTGTGAACTTCAACAATATCTCACATTTCTGGTTGTGTGTTGGGTGTCATGTTGTGTAGTTACTGGCCAACTGCTTCGTGTCTGAGCACAACAGGGATTATACTGTGCCTGCAGGGTTTGCATGGGATACATTGCATACAGTTGTCAACATCCTTTCATACTGACCTAACACTGTAGTACCATATAGTGTACTGGTTCAGTACTTTCACTGTGGTGGACAGTATCCTGGGCTTTAGTCATATCACCACTTTAAATCTTCATAGTGAGCACAACAGACTGTTTAGGGGCCAGTTGTGCACATGTGACCATGTTGCATTATGTTCAGATATGGACTACCTAAACCAGGCTTGTCCAACATTGGTAGTGTATTCCACAGCATAGGTGGACATTGGCAAACACTAGCGATGTGCCCTAGGCCATTTCTAATGCTAGTCAGAGAGTGTGTTTGTCCTTCGACGCACATTGTAACTGGAGTTTGCCATGACATATGTCATGGTTAGTATACTGTACCTCCATCTACCTGTGACGTAACAGTGATACCCAGGGTAAACCTAGCATCTCCCATCCACTCATCAAGATTCCTCTTGAGGATTGTCGATGGGTGACTCTCTGGCTAACCTGTACTGGGAGTTTACTCAAGAGTGGGGGTGGCTTCTGTGTTATGGATCATTCAGTACAGCTTGTCCTATGTATGTCAGTGCTGGGGTACAGGTCTCTCATGTGCATAGCTCACTGCCATTCAGATTGTACAAGGTGCAGCATGTTCATTGATTCCAGCTTGGACATGGCTTTATACATCAGGCACAGCTTGACTCTGGGTGGGCAGTATGGCAGTGTGTGGAGCTGCAGTTTGTTTAATCAGGCAACACATGGCATCTGTTCAAGCTCTTTGCTACTCCTAGTGAGGTACTGTTGGGGACTTTACAGTTGATGGAGGTGTCTGCTGAGGTACATCCCACAGGGGCTATTGTAGTCAATTGTAACGCTGATGAAGGATGACTGCAGAGCCACAATGACCTCCCCTTATCTAGATCTGACAACCTTCATGATTAGGTGGATATATGGTATGTTTCTGTGAACACTACAGCCACATGTTTGTCCAATGCAGGATATCTATCACCTTGTGTCCCTTGGTCTCTCATTACATGTTAGGTATATAATGGGTTAACACCTGTGTGGTAATTGGTGGGCACTTACTGTATATCCACGGGGGTTGACTATACACTTTTCTGCAATTAGCTTGCTGACATGGCTATGGCACCAGTTGTCTGTTTCTATGTGGCCCTTTTGTGGGATGCTTGTGTCAGCTGGGGGTCAGATATGGTGTGCAGTTTGTAGTCCTCTGCATACATGTTCAGTCACAGTCCTTCCATGTTGGCCTGTACCTATGGGACATATATACAAAACGAGGGAGGTCCCAGGACCAAGCCTTGTGGGATGCCACTTTTATCTTGTTTGTAGTCTGACATGGCTGCAGCATGTCTGACCATGTCAGTTCTGTCCTTGGTCTGGTTTGCAACCCCTCTACTGACATAGGGGTTGATATTTAAGCTGGTGAACATATCTATACTGAACACATAGGGTATTGTCTGGAAGCATTTGCAAGGTCCAGCTACGCTGTGTGGACCCCATTGCCCTCATCAATGACCTTAATGACTGTTTCAAATGGGTCAAACATGTTTAGGGGCAGGATCTGCACTTACAACAGCCACACTGGGTAGGGTCCGGTGTCAGTAGGTCCCCGATATCTTTATGTCTGTGGTACATGCTGATCCTTTCCATAGCTGTGCAAACCAAGTTTGTCAGGATTCTGGGGTGGTAGTTTGCAGTATCCATTCAGGCAACACATTTGTTGAGAAGGACCACTGTTGTTGTACACTGCTCTTTGGGTACATATCCTGTGGAAAGGCTGACATTGAGCAGTAGTGTGATTTGGCATTCCATTCTTCTTGGAGTCCATGTTGGACTCAGCCCAGGACACCATCTCATACCATTGCTGCTGTGTGTTTTGCTTTGTAGATGCTGGTTGTTACCTCAGCATTTGCAATGTCAGGGGGCCAGCAGTCTGCTGAGATAGATATTTTGCATTCTGGGGAGGGGGGGGGGGTTGCACTGCACCTGTCAGGTTGTATGTTGGCAATATGTGTGTGTGTTTGGTATGTTGTTTGTAATATTTGTGTGATTCAGAGCATATCTGTGAATTCCCAACATGGTTCCTATCATCAGTTGAGTAAGCCTTGGGATTATCCTTAGTGTCCAGTACAATTTGTATCTTCATAGGTTCATAGGTTCATACTAGGCTATCCACCCTAGGGCATTTGTACGCCTAGCCAGGGTGTGTGTGTCTTTCGCCGCCCCTTGCTAAGTGAATATTATGGCCATTTATGATTTACTTTACTGTGCCTCTGTCTGGATGTGACACAGTGAAGACCCCCAGTGTACATCTACGATCATCCATCCACTTGGCAATATTCCTTTTGAGGAGTGTCAGTGAGGGGCTCTGCCTAACATGGAGTGGGATCCTGTTCCAGGGTGTGGGGAGCCTCTGGGTTATGTATCTGTCCCTCCAGCACATCCTATTTCATTATGTGTTGGGGTTGACATCTGTCACTCTCACAGCTTCAATGGCTTTGGTTTTTCTGGGGTGGAGCATGTCCATTACTCCTGTGGTGGACATGGCCTTGTACAACACACATACAATGCCTCTGTGTAGGCAGTATGTGACTGCATTCAGCTGGGGTGTCTACAGCCAGGCAGCATATGACATATATTTGAGACCCTTTATCCTCTTGGTGAGGTACATTTGAGGTCTTTCTAACCGCTGCAGGTGTCAGGTAAGGTACATCCCAAATGTGGCATTGTACTAGATTATGGGTCTGATAACAGAACAGTACAGGGACACAATGACCTCTGTTGAAGTAGATGTGAATCCTTTCATACTACGGTGTCCAATATAGACAGTCTTCCTAGCCACATTGCCAATGTGAGTGTCACATAACAGGTTACTGTCCACTTGTGTCCCTAGGTCCCTGATTACTCCTTGCATACATAATGGTTTACCACCTATGTGGTAATTTGTGAGTACCTTATTTGGTATTTGGTGGGACATTCATACTGTCCAGTGTCTTCAGGACGTCTGGGTGGGGTTCCTGTGCGTGAGTGTGTGGTCTGTAGCATGCTACAGACTATACAGCAGTTTTGATTACAGTTAGGTGCACATGGGTGGTCTCTGATGCTTCATGCAATGTCAGTTACCTGGACGTATGGGTGTCTGTGCTGCATATGGATACTCCCCCTCCTTTTATGTTTTGGTCCAGGTTTTGGGGCCATAATGCATGATATGAGGTATAACCTGGTAGTGCTGGTGTGCTGTCAGTAGGTTTGCAGCAGGTTTCTGTCACTGCACACACATCGATGTTCTCCATACTGGGGAGGGCCTCAGGAGCATGCATATTGCGGTTTACACATCTGGCATTGGTCAGCATTACCCTTATGTTTCTTAACACTTATGTTTTCTAGGGTGGTGGGTTAGTCTTTTCAGCCTTGCCTACGTACGGCTCTATGGATGAGGCAAAAGCCTTATCCAATATCCAGACACCCAGGGCTAACAGGTGCAAGCCACCCCTGGAACAGCAGCATGGCTTGTCATGCATGACATCTCAAACAGACAGACATTAGATCCTCTTGGACTGACAACTGTAATTGTGCCACCTGTTAAAGCTGATCATTCTGTGTTTGTACTGTGGCATCATTCATGGTGAGGGTAGGATGCTGCAAACGGCCACTGTCATACCGGCTTGGAGTACATACTCAGAGAGATCATCCATGTCTCTTTTCATGTAGTCCAGGGAGGTACATCTCAGGTCATTCACACCAGCATGGACAATGACTGCATCATATTTCTACTTGCTTTGGAGTGACCTGCGTACTTGTGTTATGTGGCATATTGTAGCAGCCTACAGGCAGCTTACTGTACCTTTTCCCTTGTTCAGTCTGGTGAGTGGGACAGCAATGTGTCTGCCTATAGAGTCACCTATTACAACTGTATCAGGCATGTTGTTTGTTCTTCTGGCCTGTGATTGTTTGGCACACCAGCTTTGTGTACTATGTGTTGCATGTGCTATGTTTGGAGGTTGTGGTTACTTGGGGGTCTGCTTTGGAGGCCTCTGTTGATGTGGTGTGTTTCTAATTAGGGCCTCCGGGAATGTTTTTCTGTGTTTATGTGTTTGGTTTACAGTTGTGATAGGTCTATGTGGGACTGGGTTTGTGGTGTGTGTGGTTACCTTCTCCTCCTGACTAGTTTTGACAGTACTGAGTTGAGGGAGCTCAGCCTCCGGTTTGGATAAATGGTTGCATCTCTCACATATATTTGTATTTATTGGGGGGTGTTGAGGGTTGTCTGTGTACTTGGGGCAGGTGTAACATTGCCTCAGGATTCACAGTTTCTACTTGTTGTAGCTGGCCTTAGTGGATTGTATGTGTGGACATATTTTATTGCCATACTACTGATCAGAGATTACTTCCCTTTTTATGTTTGCTCTATCATGTAGTAGCTTCCTCATTCTCTTGCATGGTTTGGTAATGGCTGGAGTCCAGCATGCCAGATGCCTGCGTGTATAGCATTGTGTCTTGTTGTTATTTGTGATTGCATACGCCAAACATTCCTGGCTGTGTTCATGGAATGCCTGTATAACAGGTTGTGCGGTGTGTCCCATATTTTGCACATGCACAGGGCCTTTAATGGATTCCACATCACTTTGGAGGGGTGCAACTTTTGCTTTACACATGTTTTTCACTGTGGTTTTCTGGCCAGGGTCTGTGGTCAGGATGTGTATATCCAGTGTGATTACTCTATGGTCTGGTCTTACCAGTGAGGGATACACTTCTCATCTTGCCATCCAGTACCCATGTTGCTGATGATCACATCCAGTATGTTTACCCCTCTTGTGGGAGTAGTACTTTGTTCCTGGGCATATTGGTTTATGAATTCTAGGAACTTTTCTCCTACAGTGTTGGTGCTAGTATAATGCTCCCAGTGTATGTCTGGGTATTTTCAGTCAACCAATATAATGTGGTTTGGGGGGCTTGATATATTCATGTATTCCAACTTAGGCCAGGTGCCATTCCTGGTGTTATGATGGTAGTCTGTAGCAGGCTATATACTGGGAAGTGGTTTTAGCCACTGTTACTTGACCATGGCTAGTCCATGCTGCTTCTTGTTTTGGTACCAACATGGGGGTGTGGTTATCCTTGACAATTATTGCTAGTCACCCTCCTTTTGTTGCTTGTTCCGTGTTTTGAGGCTGTACAGCACAGTATGGTGTGTAACCTGGTAGTGTTAGGGTGCTGTTGTGAGCCTTGACCCAGTTTTCTGTTGCAGGACAGTTATCAACATTCTCCATACTGGGTGCGTTTACACTGCACGCATCTTACTGTTTAGACTTCTGGCATTGGGTAGCATTATATCTAGGTTCTTATCCCTTGTGGTACCTATGGAGGTGGGTTTGTGTTTTGAGCCTTGCCTTTTCAGGGCATGCTGTGGGTACTGACAGCCTTTGCCAGTATCCATGAGGCCTGGACTGATAGGTGCATGCCACCCCTAGCAGGTGGTGCATCATGTCATGCTCAGCATGTCATCCCAGGCTGGCGCACATTGGCTCCCCTTTGACTAACTGCATTACTTCAGCCAATTCTTGCAATTGATCATCCCATCGTCATATTGTGGCTTCATGCTTGGTGAGGGTGGATGTTAGTCAGGGTCCTCAAGTGTGCATATAGTACATGGTATTACATTACTTAACACATGGCATTCATGCCTCAGGTGGTGCTGCAGGGCTGCCTCTGTTGGATGCACATATTACACTCCCCGTACATGTTTGAGAGCAGGTTATGTCATTTTAGGCTTCCATGTTATTATATGAGTGAGTCAGAGAGGGGTATCATTCCCAGGGTTCCTACTGAGCCAGTGTATGTGCTATGTGTTGCCTCTTTTCCAAGGCCAGGGCATACTGGGCACACCTGCTTCTGCCTACTGGGGCAGGCTCAGGTTGTTTCTCCTCTGAGTCACACTCTGCCTGTGATGGCCTTGGCAATGGTGGGGGGCTGTTTGGCCCGGCCCTATGCTGGTCCTGCTGCAGCTGTTTTCACAAGATCATATTATGTAGCATAGCACATACTATGACAATTTGGGTACATGTAGTTGGTGAGTACTGCAAGGCTCCACCAGATGTGTCCAGACACCGGAACAGTGACTTGAGCAGCCCAAACACACACTCTATTACATTACATGTTTGTGTGTATGCCTCATTGTGGCGTTCCTGTTCAGGTATGTGTGCATTTCTGATGGGTGTCATCAGCCACTGCTCCAGTGCATAACCTGCATCCCCCACTAGGTGTCCGTGTGGGATGTCCCCACTGGCAAATGTCTGGTACAGCTGCGTCAAATACCAGATGTGGGAATCATGGTAGCTCCCAGGGCAGCCAGCACACACATTCATTATTATGCCCTGGTAATCACACATGACCTGGCAGTTGATGGAGGGGAAGCCCTTGCAGTTAATGTAGGCCCTACCCCACTCACCGGCTGGTGCTTTGATGCGTATGTGCTTGCAGTCTATTGCACCCACTACCTCAGGGTATTCCGCTATTTGCTGGAAGAGAAGCATATTGCTGGCCAATACCTCACGGGCATTGGGGAAATATACATGATCACCGACATGTGCTGACATGGCATCCAGGAACTGGTGCAGTACCCTGGAGGCTGATGCCTGTGATATCCCCATCATATCACCAGTTGTTCTCTGGAAGGTACCTGTTGCTAGTATTCTTAGGCCAACACATACCTTGGTTTCCACTGGGATGGGTTCCCCTCTGTTGGTTCTGTGTGTGAGGCGTGGCCTGCACAGCTCAACAATTTGCTGCAGGAGGTCTCTGTCCACTCTATAGTTCTCTATCTCCAGCTCATGTAACCCGTGGTAGGTGACCCTGGGCCTGTACACTCTTCTCCGTCTCCTCACTGTGTGTTGTCTGGCACCATCTGCATTGTCACCACCCTCAGCAAGTTGCCTATGTCTCCTTATGACAGCTATGGCAGCCCCTAGCATTTCTGCTCTGAGTTCAGCTTTTTCAGTTTTCACTTCTAATAGCTTACTCCTGTCTTGCAGTGTCTCTTGAGAGATACATCCTGCACTGCTGTTTGCAGAGTTTTAAGTGCTTGGCTGAGCTACTATTCTGCCTGTGTAATTGCCTGCTTCTAATTGTTTTCACCTGCTAGCTCCAGCAGTATTCCCTGCTAGCTTCCTACTAATATTGTTGCTTCCTTTTTCCTTTATGTTTCCTCAGGGGGGAGCTAAGTGCATACCAGCAAAAACACGCTCACAGTGGCTTACACGCGCGCACACATGCTTACATGATTCAGAATCTGCTTATTCAGGTTAAAATGCACGCACACCAGCGCAAACAGTGTTACAAGTCTACCAACAGGCTCCCACATGCTCAGTCTGCCCTACACGTGCGCACACTAGCGTAAACAGTCTTCAAAGTCTACCAACACACTCCCACATGCTCAGTCTGCCTTACACGCGTGCACACTGTCCTACCCGCACCTCATGGCGAGCACATGTGCGCATGCATGCCCAGCAAGAAACTTTGGTGTAAGTAACAGTGTACACCTTCCATTTCTTGACTTTCAAATGCTTATCTTGTGGCACTCCTCTTTCCTTGCTCTGTGTCTGACATCAGTCATGTAACACTGACCTCCAATGATCTGCATTTCTTTCTACCATTCCCCCCTGTGATGTCACCTATCTCCTACTCTATTCCTCCCCCTTATGTATCTCTTACACTACTCAGAATGTGCTCATTTGCTATGTGACAGTGGGATTCAGTATCCTAACCCTCATTTACATCAGATTGCCTACTAATGCTTAGTTACATGTCTTAGACTCAGCTTCCCCCCTTAGCAACCACTAAATGGTGGCCATGTTGTTTTTGGTCTGCTGGTCCCTGCATTGTAAATCCATGTATTGCATAAAACCCAAATTTGTGGGTTTATAACCTTCATTTTTATGTTTTATACAGCGCAGCCCGTTTGCGCGGGGCTGCGCTGCATTTAAACATCGGCGATCACCGAAAAAAAAACATTTTTTTTTCATATTTGCATTGGGGTACCTTTCCAATGGCCACATATTTGGCCATTGGCATGCTGCCTGACACATATGCACCCTTTATTTGGAGCTGACATGGCTCCATTGTGATTTTTGCAGAAACGTACTCAGTTGTCAACTGAGTACATTTCTGCAGCTAAAATGGCTCTTACACGGGCTGCTTTCTGTTTCATGGATCGCTACTCTACCTCATTTGCATGCCTTTCGGCTGTAAGTGAGGTATTTAGCATATCCACGCCCAGTCCGTGTAAGAGACATTTTAGCTGGTCTCTTACACGGAGTTTCGGGCTGTTCCTGGATCGCGAGGCTTGCATGGAGTCTTACACGTCTCTTACACTCCGTGCAAGCCTTCATGAATCCTGCCCAATGTGTTTATTTGTAACTGTTCTACATAATGTTATCTTTTATACTTTAGTATCACTTGTAACTAAATTGTATAATGCATCTTGGAGCTTTTCTCCCCAGGCCTTCACTAAAAATGGGTCATTTCAGCCCAGTGGACTTTCCCAGTAATCAAACTGGAAATAAATAAATAAATAACAAATTGACTGCATAGACCGTTTCATGAAGCACTGAAGCAGTTTAACTTATTAACTCATTTCTTAACATGTTCCCTTTTAATAAAAAAATGTGGGCCTTTAGATTTAAAAAATCTTTTAAAATGATTCCATTTATTACATTTGTGGCCTTGTTGACCAAAAGCTAAACATTTTCCCTTTTAGATTCATGGTTACCTCCACAATTATGACCGTTGGCAATGAAACTAGGTTGGAGTCCATGCTTTGAGTGTGCTGATGCACTCTTATGCTTCACTGAGACTGTGTGAAGACTGGAAAGTGCTAGAAAGTTCTGGGGTTTACCAGTAGATGCTGCAGGGGTTACAGCTGCCATGTGCTTGGGCCTGTTTCTTTTAATGGCGTGCTGCATACTATCAACATGAGCTTTATCACTGTGCCTTCTAGAGCTATTTTCATTTGTAAGCATATGTGTGTGCTTTTCTATAAGCTCGTATATCTGACAAATCTCAATGGCCTTATTCAAAGTTAAGTCGCTATCACAAAACAAAATCTTTCTCACAGCATCATCTTTTATACCACACACGTCTGTCTTTTATCAACTCATCTCTTAAGTCACCAGATCTGCACATTTTATCTTTATTTCTCAGGTCAGTTACATATGCTGCAAAAGTTTCACCAGGCTTTTTATCCCTTGTGTAAAATAAGTGCCCTTCCATTTTAACATTTGTCTGGGGGTTACACTTTTCTCTAAATTTACATTTTAAGCACTCTGGATCCTCCCTTGATTCAGCCTGTACAGCAATATGATGTTTCCCCTCTATCCAGCATAAATAGCAGGTGCATACACAAATGATTGCTCCCTTTCAATGGCCTCTGCCCAGCTAAATTAAGTAGAATAAATTCCTTTGTACAGTCATCTTTATCAGAAAATGCAGCCTGTATTAAAATGTCATACTCTTGCTCAAACACTCTTCAGTTTTCAGCAATATTGCTGTCAAACACAAGTACACTGGGCTTTCAAAATCCATCTGCCATGCCCACAAAGTATACACAAACACATTGAAAATATGTCCCTTTGTAATTATGTACGAATAAACTGTTCTGTGAGCTTGTAACAACATTCAAATGCACAATAAAACTCTTTGTAATACTTTGCATTGCAAAATATACTTTGTAATGGCTGTATTGTGCAAAATATGCCTTTTAACGGTTGTACTTTTGCAAAATAGTTTTACTGTAACACTGCACAAACATGGAAGCACTTTATACTTCTGATAACTCGGATATCTTTGCTCAATATGAAAAATACATATGCTTTGCAAAAATGTGTTTTTTCCCCTTTTTTGTTCATTCTATGTAATTTGGACTTTATTTCAAACATTTCCTGTAATAATTTGAATATTTTTAACAATAATGTACATATCTGTATATTCAAATATCATTTAGAACTTTCTGTATGCCCCTTTTCATATTATATGAATAAGAAATAGTGCTGAGCAAGATTTAATATTTAAATTTGTTTCTGACCTGTTTTGCAAAGTTTTACCCCTTTTTTAGGATGATTCACTACTGTATATTCCTCCAACTGTAGCCAAGTGCCTCTAATTATTTTAGCCATGCTGTCTCAAACTTCATGCCCCTTGGATGTGCCGGTTCTGACTTCATGCCCTTTAGACATGCCACTTCTGGCACCATGTCACTTGTTCGTCTCTAACACAAACAATAAGAAGGCTTATGGTTTCATTCAGATGCTTTAATACAAAGAAACACATCAGAATAGGTAGCAGCATCTTTAAGTATGAACAAACTAACAGACAGAGCTACATACACGTTCACATCTCAACAACTAACTACAAAATGGCAGGCAGGCTCGCATGTGCTCAGTATTTATACTCTAGTGCAAGCCCTTTGATAGCTTCTTAAATGTATATACACACTCATTGATCTACAGCAGTTATGGAAGAAAGAATGGTGGTCCAGTTCAAAGAAAAATCTATTAAGATAAAAAATAGAATGTACAAGGAATAAATTAAGTAAATGTTTGGGTAAAGTTTTGTAAATTTTGTAGAGTTGTCAACATGCATAGAACTGTGTAAAAATGTAAATAAAAGACCATAGGTGCCATAGGATCTCTTACATCCATCTGAGCTACCACCACCTCAGGCAGATGGGGCATCAGTTTAACATCTCATCCAAAGGATAGCACATTCAGGAGTGCAATACATCACTCCCTCCCACTTATGTTGTACTACAGAATCAGCAATCAATCCACTTGGTGTAAGAACAGAACCCAGAGTCTTCTGCACTACTAATAAGTATGCTACCTGTTGCACCATTAACTTTGTTCTAGCATTGTTCAAGTTTTGATTTTTGTGATGCCTGAAAATTTAGTAAGGATGGGAGCACAATAAAGACTTGTAGGGAGGAACAAAGTAGTGGCAAGTGTAATTTTAGTTGCATCAGCAATAAAGTTTTTGGCTCTGTAAAGCATCCCTAGTTTTTGACAAGTTTTTCTTATGTAATTTTCTATATGCAGGTCGAATTTAAGATTATTATGCACTGTCATCCCTAATAATTTGCTATGAGAAGTGGTTGTATTATCAAAGAAGACTTTACATTATGTTTTTTTCATGGGATAGAGAGATTTGTGTGAAAAAGTAGTAGTTATTTTTTTTAATGAGCTAAGCATGAGTTGTGAGTTACAAAGACATATTTCAGTTGCTGTTAAAGTTTCCTGAGTAATTTTGGAGGTGTTCCACATTGTCAGATCTGCAAAGGAGTGAGGAGTCATCTGTGTATTGTATTAGTATTAGGGAGGCCTGTTGTGTGGATGTGTGGAGGGTGTTGGTGAGAATGTTAAAGAGGAGGGGACCAAGGATAAAGCCTTGTGGTACACCAATGGTGACTGGAAAGTATGGAGAGAGGGTGGAGTAACATTTTACTGCCTGATACTTATTGGATAGGCAGATTTTGAAAGAAGGTGGGCTGAGAGAGACATTTGAAGTAAATGTTCATTGTGGCAAACTGTGTTGAAGGCTTTAGAACAAGTCTAAAAATAAGTAGACTAATTTGCCATCATATTTATCGACAATAGCTATATAGATTCAAAGTACAATGTTAGTTATATGGGAAGGAAGGAAGCCATGTTGTGTGGGGGATAAGAGATGTTCCTGCAGGCGATAGTTTAATAATTGTTTTTGAATACAATTTTAAAGTATTTTCATAGGTTCATAGGTTCATAGGTTCATACTAGGCTATCTGCCCGAGGGCATTTACAAGCCTAGCCCATAGTTTTGTGGCTTACGCCACCCCTTTAGTATGGGGAACTATACCCATTATTTTGCTGTGCCTCTGTTGAGCAGTGACACTGAGGTAATCCCTGGGGTATATCTGCGATCTCCCATCCATTGGTCAAGATTTCTCTTGAACAAGGCCAGCGAGTGCTCTGCCTCACATATACCGGGATTTTATTCCACAGCATAGGGAGTCTTTGGGTGATGAATCTATCCCTCCAGCACGTCCTATTAATAGCCGTGTCGAGGTTTAAGTCTCCGCCCTTGTGGCTCTGACGGATCTAGATTTTTGAGGTGAAGCATATTCATCAAATCTGGGTTTGACATGGCCTTGTATGTTAGGCAAAGCTCACCTCTGAGCAGCGTGCGACTGAATAGAGCTGGAGTTCTTTCAGTCGGGCAGCATAGGACAGATGTTTGAGACCCTTTATCCTTTTGGTGAGGAACTTTTGTGGCCTCTCCAGCTGCTGCAAGTGTCGGGTCAGATACATTCGAATGGGGCATTGTACTCAATCATTGGTCTGATGAGTGATGAGTATAGGGAGACTATGACCTCCCTTGATCTAGATGAGAATCCCTTCATGATAAGGTGGGCAATGTAGAAGGTCTTCCTAACTACTTTAGCTACATGGGTGTCGAATGACAGACTACTATCAACCTGGGTCCCCAGGTCCCTGATAACTTCTTCTGTGCTCAGTGGATTGCCACCTATTTGGTAGCTAGGGGTAACCTTGTTTTTCCCGAAGGGTATGACTATGCATTTTTGGCATTTAACTTTAGACCATGGCTCTGGCACCAGTTATCCGTTTCTGTGAGACCCTTCTGAAGGATATCTGTGTCAGATGTGTTTTCTACTATGGCCCAGTTTGCAGTCATCTGCAAACTTTGTCAGCCATAACCCTCCTGTGTTTGCTTGTACATCGGAAAAGTAGATGCCAAACAAGAGTGGGCCCAGGACTGAGCCCTGTGGTACACCACTTGTGACAGGCTTTGAGTCTGACATGGCGCCAGCAACTCTGACCCTGTGGGTTCTGTCACTCAGCCAGTTTGCAACCCATCTTGTGATGTATGGGTTAACATTTAAGCTGATGAGTTTTTCAATGATACCCGAGTGGGGTATTGTATTGAAGGCCTTCGCCAGATCGAGGTAGGCTGTATGGACTGCCTTTCCTCATCAATGGCTTTGGTGACTGTTTGAAAAAGTCAACCAAGTTTAGAAGGCATGATCTGCCTTTGACAAAGCCAAACTGGGATGGATCCAAAGTCTGCAAATTCCCTATGTCTTTATTTATGAGGTCCATTATGATCCTCTCCATGGCTTTGCAGATAAGGCTTGTCAAGCTAATGGGCGGTAATTTCCAGGGTCGGTGGAGGCACCGATTTGTGAAGTGGGACCACAGTTGCAGTGCGCCACTCCTGGGTGCGTATCCAGAGGTAAGACTATGATTAAACAGCTGTCCTAGCTGTGGGTTTAATTCCTCGTTGAGTTCGTGGAGCACACAGCCGGGGACACCATCAGGTCCCATGGATGCTGTGTTTTTTGCTTTGGAGGGGGCAGTTCTCACATGGGCGTTGGGGGTGTTTGGGGGGCTGCCATCGCTTGGTATAGATATCTCTCCTTTGGGGGAGGGGAGAAGTTTGCACTGAACCTGTCAGCCAGTATGTTGGCAATGTCTGTAGGATCAGTAATCTTCACATCATTTTGAACTAGCTCTGAGCATATCTGGGAGTTTCCTCCCAGGTTTCTAACATAGCTAAAGAAGGCCTTATGATTGTCTTTTGAGTCTTTAGCTATTTTTCTCTCAAAATTTGCTTTGGATGATTTTATGAGAGCTCTTAGTTTTTTACTTATAGTGATCAAGGGTGTCTTACCTTTTAAGGATTTTGCTCTATCTTGTAGTAGCTTAGCTTCCTCCTTTTGTTGTAGAGTTTGTTTATGGCTGGGGTCCACCAGACTGGACGCTTGCCTTTGGTACAAAGAGTCTTTGTTTTGCTTGGGATTGCCTTATCCATGCAGTCCTGCAGGTGCTGGTAGAAGGCATTTGTAAGTGATTCAGCGGCTTGAGTACTGTTTTCCACCGGCTCGGGGGCCTTAAAGGAGACCACACTAGTCTTTAGAAGTGTGAAGTCGGCTTTTGAGAAGTTCTTTACTGTGGTCTTTTTTATTTCAGGTGGGGGTGGGATGAGAACCTCCAGCGAGATTAGTTTGTGATCTGATCTCACCAGTGAGGGGTATACTTCTGGTGTTGAACATTGTGCTCCCATGTTCGTGATGATGAGATCAAGTATGTTTTCTCCTCTTGTGGGGATGGTGACTAGTTGTTCCATGGCATTTGAGTTTATGAATTCCAGGAACTTTTGGGCTAGGGTGTTTGGGCTTGAGTAGTGTTCCCAGTCTATATTAGGGTAATTGAAGTCACCTAGTATGATGGTGTTTGGTGATACATTTATTCCCTCTAGTGTTTTCAGGAAGGCCATGTGAGGTTCCTGAGTTTGTGAGGGTAGCCTGTAACATGCTACAATTTGCAGAGCAGTCTTGCCTATGGTTAATTGCACCTGGATGGTCTCCGATGCATCGTGCGTTGCCACCAGTCTTGAGGTGTGGGTGTCTTTGTTGAATATGGATACCCCCCTCCTTTCTTGGTATTGTCCGGATTTTGGGGGCGGGACGCATGATAAGAGGTAAAACCTGATAGTGCTGGGGTGCTCTCAGGAGCCTTGAACCAGGTTTCTGTCACTGCACAGACATCGATGTTCTCCATACTGAGAAGGGCCTCGAGTGCGTGCATTTTGAGATTTAGACTTCTGGCATTGAGCAGCATTACCCTTAGCTTTTTCCTTTTTGTGTTCTAGGGTGGTAGGTTTAGAATTTGAGCCTTGCCTAAAAAAGGCACTATGTGAGGTGGCAAGAGCCTTTGCCAATATCCGGAATCCCAGGAGTGACAGGTGCAAGCCATCCCTTGCGAAGCAGCGTGGCTTGTCCAGCATGTCATCCCAGGCAGACAGACATTGGATTCCCTTTGAATGACACCAGAGTTTAAGCCAATTGTTAAAGCTGATCATCTTATCTCTGTATTGTGGCATCATTCTTGGTGAAGGTAGGATACTGCTCAAGGTCAGGGTCATACCTGCCTGGGCTACATAATCAGAGAGCTCCTCAATGTCTTTTTTCATGTAGTCCAAGGAGGTACATCTCAGGTCGTTTACACCAGCGTGGACAATGACTGAGTCGTATTTGTACCTGCTGTTGAGAGACCTGAGTGCTTGCGTTATGTGGCGGATTCTAGCGCCCGACAGACAGCTTACTGTGACCTTCTCCTTACTCAGTCTGGTGAGCGGGACGTCAGTGTGTCTGACTATGGAGTCACCAATGACTAGTGTGTCTGGCATTGTGTTTGGCCTTAAGGGCTGTGACTGTTTGACACTCTGACTGTGAGGTCTATGTGTTGCAGGTGTTGTGTTCTGAGGTGGTGGTTGTTTGGGTGTCTGCTTTGGTGGCCTCTGCTGTTTTGGTAGATTTTTGATCAGAGCTGCCGAGTATGTCTTTGTGTGTTTATGTGTATGATTTGAGGTTGTGATGGTACTATGTGAGACTGGGTCTATAGTGTGTGTGGTAACCTTCTCCTCCTGACTGGTCTTGCCAGTCCTATGTTGAGAGAGCTCAGCCTCCAGTTTGGCCGTATAGTTGCATCTCATGTATTTGTGTTTTGTGGGAGGAGGAGAGGGTTGTCTGTGTACATGAGGCAATTGTAACATTGCCTCAATATTCCCAGGTTCACCAGCTGAGCAGGAGAGGACACTAGCAACTGATCCCTTGACATGCTAGAAGGACTAGACAAAAAACTTTAAAAGAGATTCCGGGGGATGTGGGTGACCGAGAAATGGGGTTTGCCTTTTGGGGTGCTATCTATAAGAGTGCCGTATCAAGGTAATAAGTACTGTAGGAGCAAGTGCTAGGTTTAACAGATAGAGAAAAGTCTACTTGGAGTCAAGTAGAGATGATCTTTTAGGTATTAGAGAAAGTGCTAGTAACAGGGATGCTTAAAGGTAAGATTGAAAAGAATGCACTCTGCAGTGTGCACTAGAGAAGTTAGATATGAAAGTAGGTAACTTGAGTTTTACCTGTTTAAAAAGTTAAGGTTTAGTGGAGAGTTACTATTTTAAAACAGCAAGATGGCCTGGAAGGGGTGGTTACTTTTGTATTTTGGTACTATGAAATACTGTAGGATGGCCAATAAATTTAAATAATTGGAGGGTGGGATTTCAAAAGTGATGGTTTTGTGATTACTCACATAAGCCAGTGAAAGTAGAGAGAAATGAGATATATGGTCAGATTAACATAAGAGGCGGGCAACTAGAAAGACAGTGGTATTTAACAAGACAACTTAAATGGGTGGGAGGGAGGGAAAAATTCTGCCTGACTCAGAACAGAGAGAGCTGTGGTCTCTTTTGAAGTTTTAATATGCTGTTAAAACAGAATGCAAGCAAAACACAAGATAAAGAAAACAAACTACAGTATTCAAAATATAGAAAGGCAATACAGAAATACAAAAAATAACAGCAAACTAACCTTTCCTTCACAACAAAGTGTAGCAGAGTCTGGATGAGCCTTTCTGGTAAAGCCGGAGGTTTTGCGGAGGTTGCTGAAGATTGCTGTAGTTTTAAAGTTAGTAATGTCTATTAAATTTCCTACTTTGTGCACAGAGACAATGTGTGACTTTTTTCTAGAGAGATGGAATGTGGGATTCCTGGATTGACCTATTTATAAGGATTGAGACAAGGTAGGTAATACTATCGGCTGCTATTTTAAGGTATTCGGTTGGAAGGTCAACAGGTGAAGTAGGGCATGGTTTGAATTTAATAGCAGTTTTATACAGGATGTGGGAACAGTTTCGAAGGTGAAAGTGCATATGGTGGTATGTGGGTTTCAGGCACGGCAAGAATGAGATATTAGGGAATCCTTGATTAGAAATGCTATACTTTTGATGAAATAAGAGTTGAATTGTATTCCAGTTCTGAGTGATGAGTTACTGAGAGAGGTGTTAGGATTGAATGTATGGCTGGGATGCAAGATTTCTTTAATAGCTGTCCAGAATTTTTTTAGGGTTGTGCTTATTATTATTTTGAAAGTTATTATAGTATAGCATTTTGTCTTCATTAATTTGATTTTCTGTATGATTGGGCAGCATTCTGAAGTTTTCAAGATACTGAGGTGTTTTATATGTTTGCCTTTCTTGCCATGCTTTTTGCCTATCCCTGCATTAGCATTCTACTCTTTTTGGATAGCCAAATTGCATTTGTTTTTAGTCTCTTTCTAGGAGGTACAATGCTATTTAGGATATTCAGGAAAGTCGTACTGAATTCATTTACAACATCATTTAAGAAAAGAATTTTTAGGAAGTTTCTGGTAATCGATTATGGGTTAGTAATGAACATTTCTGGGTTAAACTTGGAAAGGTTGAGGGCTGTTTTATAAACATGCTGTTTAAGTGGATCTGTGAGAAGTCTAGTTGTATATATTGGGAGATGATCACTCAGATAGTCAGACTCTGTACCTGAGGTGCAGTATTTGCTAGGGTCTGATACTAGGATCAAGTCTAATAGGAACTTTGATGTCTTGCTATAATGTGTGAGGCCATTAATTAGTTGTGTGAAACCAAATAAGTTCATGTTAGATATAGGAGAGTTAAAGTTTATGTTCAAACAATTGGCATTCACATCACATAGTAGTATTATTTCTTCTGAAATTGTCTCAGATATCCAATGTAGGATATCTTCCATTATAGCTGCATAGTCACCAGAAGGGATGTAAAGAACAGTAATACATATTTGTTTATAATTGCTTCATTTTCAGGAAGGATACAAGAAGCTCTGCTAAATTGAATTTTGGTATTAGTTTGTTGTAAGGGGAAATGTGGTAGTTGTTGGAGGAAACGTAAAGCAATACCACCACCTTTCCTCTTTATACAGTCATTATGGATGATATTAAAGCCGGGATGTATAATTTTGGAGTCATTTAAGCCTAGTTTCAGTTACAGCAAGACTATTAGTCTTATGTTGAGTAATCCAGGCATGTGGTTCCACAATTTTATTTCTAAACATTTATGGCAACATAAAAGTTAGATTACCAGGATCTGGGGTTAGCTGTTGTAGGGTTAGGGTAGTATGAGAAAGAGAATTGTCTTGATGTTCATTGTCATAGGTGGAGTCAGGATTAGGGTGAATGTCTCCTCCTAGAAGGATTTTAGCGTATTGGTGGATTACTGATACATGTGTTTTTGGAGAGTATTTTTACACCTAATTTTGCTTTGGTGTGAGTTCAAATAGAATTAATCAGTCTATATTTGGAGTCAAGGTGAGGGCCATCAATAAATAGGTTTGGTTCCATGTGTGGAAAGTGTAGGGAGGAAGTATGAATGCATGGTTGGGACAGAGTCTACATATCTTGCAGCCTTGCTTTGAAGTGAGGTATCAGGGATTGGGAGAGTGACTAAAGGATGACTGCAGCAGTGGCACTATGGCAGGTGTTGCAGTGGAATGACATGGTTAAGAAGCTGAGTCCTTGGAAGAATCTCTCAGTTTACCAGTCTCTGTCCCCATCTTCACATACGCTCATTAACTGTGAGTATTAATTGAAGGGAAGAGATCACAGATACAAGCAGCAGAAGCGAGGTTCCTTTTTTAGCAGTGCTGGATTCACTATCTATACTTTTGTGGAAAGATCAGCAGTTTGAAACTATCTTACAGTATAGTTCTTGATCCTATGGATAGAGAAGAGCCACTTAGCATAATTTGGGCACCTAGTGAGTATGCCCCTGACTGCCTCTCATTAGACATTTACCATGGTTTACCTCTCAGAGGAGGATGAGGACATTCCAAGAACACACTACAGGGATTATATTTTTCAGCTTTGCCATTCCTCATAAGGAGCTGGACACTGTTGCTAGGGATAAGGCAGTGTGATCTGCAGGCAACAGCTTGCTACCCGTGCAGTGCTCACTTGAATAAGATGTTTAGATAAAAGATGATGGATGAATGACAGCATCACTTTCACTGGTAATAGTAGAGTGATAATCTTTGTGTTTTGCATGTTTTTGTCTCACAGAAGTGTTTGGATGAATCGTTTTAAAATTTTTATACGTTCATAAATAGTTCAACTTTTTTTTTAGATTTACAGTTATTTAAAAATGGGGGTCTCAGTATTTCCTATCTATAGTTTTAACCCATTGGTGTTAATGGTCATTTACCTGCCAAGAGCCAACATCCAAAGCACACGTTTTACTCACTAGGGATAATTCAATAAAGCTTATACTGTCATTTTTTTTGTGTGAACATCGCAGCATGATGCAAACATAGGCATAGTGAGTTTTAGATTCAGTAAACTCCGTGTAGCAGCACACAATCAGGCATATTCACGCAGAATAACAGAAACTTTTGTGGAATGCAAATTTCAACATAAATAGCTGAAATTTATGCTAATGAAGCAAAGCAACATGGTGGAGGGATCCAACACTCTTCAACACAACTGTGTAGACTCTGTGCCGGTGTTGGTAGTGTATGCAGAAATGTTCCATGTACAAGAAAGGGCATGTAAAGTCACAGAAATATGGAAAGAATGCCCATGGGCGATTTATACACTGTGGATATCCAAAAGCATTAGGGAGTGTGTCACATTAGTACACATTTAAAATATTTTTTCCACATGTTTATGCAGTGCTGCTTGCTGCAAAATGTTTTAAATATGAATAACATAAATGTCATGGAAAAGAGGAGTATAATGTAGCGTCACAACAGGTACTGTAATACTCTGCCTTGTATCTTTATATTCATGCTCCTGTGCTGTTGCCCAGGATACACAACTACTAACCATGTAGATTCCTGGCTACTAGCATGGTTATTATGCAAATGAATGCAAAAAGCAGTGTATTTGCTGAATCACAAAAAGCAGGAACTGTGTAGGACTGTTTGCTTCATGTAAGCTCCTATTTGGTGTTTATGTTTCCCATGGATGTCAATGTCATTAAGAGGTGTGTCAGGTAACTTTCTTGTTTTTTGGAGTGTTTTGCATGTGTTTGTGAAGTGCACTGCTTCACACAAATGGTTATGGTGATGCATTCCTTTTTTGCACAAGCAGGCCACCCACGTATCAGACATGAGCTAGGCATTCAAAAATAGAAACTGGATGCAATCAATGAATATTGTTGAGCACTGCTGAACATCAGGCAAACCTGCTAAGAGGGGCTGCACTCTGCTCATTTCCTTCAGTTGTAGGAGCTTGCATAACTACTCCTGAGGTGACAGGTGTTAGGTATTGGATTGGAGTACAGATGGTCCTTAGTTCAAGTACAGGGTATGGTAACTTTTCTCATACTGTTCTGACATTGTAGATTATAGAAATAAAGTGTAATTAACAGTAATTACCATTTTCTGTATGTCTGAATGACAATAGGGCTGAAAATGTACAATTTTTACATGGTTTACCTTAATTATACATAGCTACTTTCAGCTGTGCGACGGTGCACACAGCACTCTACTGTGCACTGAAGCAAGACATTTAAATCATATTAATTATATCCTAAGCAGATGAATTCTATCTTAATTAGTCAATCCCACATGGTGGACCTACTCAAGAAATGTATAAAGTATGCATACAACTTACATCCTGATTTTCATTCGGTACTTCAAGACCACTGGAGTAGAGACTTAGAAATTTTGACTGAGACAGCTATTCTACATCTACGTGTACTAGAGGCTGAAGTCAGTGCTGGTGGTGCTGTTGACAATAGGCTTTGGCCAAGAAGGAGAAGAGTGTTCAGGCCCAGAGTAACCTTCCAGGAGCTATATGAGCTGGAGATTATTGAGTGTGACAGGGTGGAGAGGGACATATTACAAGAACTCTATAAGCTCTGCCACCCTCTACTCAAAGCCAGAGCCACTGAGGGGAGCCCATCCCAATGGAAACTAAGGTATGTGTACCCCTTAGGATATTAGCTACAGGTACTCTCCAAAGACCAACTGGGGACATGATGGGGGTGTTACAGGCATCAGCATCCAGGATACACCACCAGTTCCTGGATGCTATATCCCTACATGCCAGTAAGCACATATTATTACCCCTTAACCCTGAGGAGAGGGCCAGCAATATGCAGTGGTTCTATCATGTAGCACACTACCCTGAAGTAATGGATGCCATAGATTGCACTCACTTGCACATCAAGGCACCACCTGGTGAGTAGGGTAGAATCTACTGCGGCAGATTACAGGTAGATCATTCAAGACAGAAGTTAGAAAGTGAGGCTACACAGTGCAGTTTCTGACTTCAGATTTGTGTCTATCCTAAGAGTAGATGTGGTTTGTTCCCCCACCACCAAAGCAGGGGTGTCCCCTTGTAACCGCCATAAAAGTAACTCATCTATGCTCCCCCCAAACACATGTTAAACGGGTGTTTGTGACAATTGTTATCCCCCACATTTCCAGGAGAATGCTGTAGCTTTCATCATACATTGTTATGTATGTGTTAGGTAACTCATGTATAGTTACTATAGAAGTATTGTCTCATGTAACTATATATTTAGTCATACATTTTTATAGCCCAGGAAATGATGTCAGCATGAGTAATTTTACTGGATTAATGAATAATACATGAGGATGCCTATATAAGAGAGGCTGAATGTTTGTTTACATTTATTTGGTCTGAAGAAGCCTTATAGGTGAAAGCGCTTACCATTTTTGTTAATAAAAGTGTTTTATTCGACTACATGGTGTGATTAACAGAATTGTGTTTGCACCAGGAGATTTATACTACAACAGTGAAGAGACTTCTTACTACAGAAAGATTTTTTGTTAGAGGTGGTTTGTTCCTGTGGATGTTCCATACCTTCTACATTATTATTTTCATTTTTTACATCGCAGGAACATTTATTCCGTGGTGGTGCTACTTTATTTTGCTATTTTTAGGTATGACTTATGTCAAGATATAAGTTTAAGACAGGTCGGTAGGAACAAAGGATTAAACACCGGGGTAGAAGTTGGATACGTTTTAGGTATACTGTGATGTATCAGACCACTCGTGAGGGGTTAGTACAGGAACATAGCCACTTATTTTTTGGATAAGCTTAATGGCTTAAAGTGATTAGTGGATGAGATTGAGAGAATGTATTTAAGAAGGGAGTTCCATATATGAGATATATAGTTGGAAAATAAAGATTCTCCTGCAGTGTTGTTGGCCGTGGAGATGGTAAGTAAATTCTTATTGTTAGAGTGAAGTGGTCTGCTTGGAACTGTAAGGAAAGATGAGATTTTGTAGTGCAGGGGTTCTAGCTGGTTGTTTTACAATTTTGTGAGTTAGAGAGAGTTGGTTGTAAAGAATAATGTTGGGAAGCTCAAGCCAGTCTAGTATCCTTAAAGCTGTACAATGATGTGTTCTATATGGGCAGTCAGATGCAAACTGCAATTTTATTATAACATGCTTCTAGATTAGATAAGTCAGTTTCCTTAGATTAGTTAAAATTGGAGAGGCATATAGTAGAGTGGAGAGCAGATGGGTTTGTGCCAATGTAATTTGGCCATTGTGGTCAGAAACCTTTTGTGCCTATATATGCTTCCAAGTTATTTATGGACTTTTTTATAGTTAGGGAGACATGCAAGTCAAATTTTAGGGTATTGTCTATTTCCACTCCAAGAAGCTTTGTATGGGTTACCGGGGAGATCACAGTATTGCCTTTGGCTATTATGTTAAATGTTGGGCATGAGATAGATGTCTTGTTAGGTTGGAAGAAGAATAATTTAGTTTTGTTTGGGTTCAGGATTAGGTGGGCATTGGCTAACCATGTTTCAACAGAAGTGAAAGATTCCTGTATTTGAGAATGAAGAGTTGATAGAGAATTGGCAGCACAGATAAGTGCTGAATCATCTGCATACTGCATTATAGAACCACGTGGAGTAGCTGTGTGTACATTATTAGTAAAGAGGGAGAAATGGAGAGCCTAGCTAAGTCAGGTTTCTATCTTCAGTTTGCATAAAAGTGGAAGTGTGTGTATCCCACACTGAGTTCTCATATGGCATGGTTTTCCACTGTTTTGGTGCTTGCCCAAACACCCAGTTGAGGCAGGCCTCCAACCTCTTGTCCCCCAGAGGCCTGATGATGTCATCTACCATAAGATCACCTGCAGGCCTGTTAAACTCAGACTTGTGCTGTGTGTTAAGTACTTTGATCTGTAGTTCATAAACTGACATATTTAGGGGTACTATTTCCCTTGCAGTCAACTGTGCTTGTATATGGGTGAGCTATTGGTGGATGTTACACAGAACATTTTACAGCAGCCTAAGGGACACTGTCATTTGTGTGCAACAGACACTGCTGATGTTGTCAGCTATATAAGATTATTGGATATGTATATGTCACAGCAGGCCATGGTCACACACTGGCCTGACAGATGGGTAGCTATCACCAGATCCTATATAAGACAGACAACAGTGACATTACTGTTATTGTATGTACAAACATCATGACATCTATTTGCAATGGTGATGGACAGGTTGACACATTAGATCACATGGGAGTCCATGTGGACTTTGTTTTTTTAGGGATGATATTGTGGTATGTATTGAGATTAGGGTACAGGTGTAGAGACCCTGGGGAGGTGGAGATATGCTTTACAGAGTAGAGAAATTAAGGTCAGCAGGATGAAGCCAGAATATACGTGTGTGAATGAGACTGAATATAGCAGAATGGTTAGAATGCAGGGAGTACAGTTGGCAAAGGCATATGATGTTAAATACTCTGGACCAACAGTTCAGAGTAATGGTGAGTCTAGAAGACAGGTGTAGAAGAGACAGCATGCATGGTGGAGTGTGTGGAGAAGAGTGTCAGGAGTGATCTTTGACAGATGGGTGTCAATAACACTGTCATGGAGGGTCTACAAGATGGTAATGAGACCAGTTATGTTATATGGGTCACAGATGGTGCCACAGACAAAAAGGCAGGAGTCATAACAGGTGTTGGCAGAGTACCAGATGTTACAGTTTGCATTATGTGGGCCAAGGATGGACAGGAGTGTTAAACATATATTACAATGTCAGCTCAGGTTGTATGGGTTGGAGATGAGGACAGAGTGGTGGGATTGTGTTGGTTTGGACATGTGTTGAGGTATTGATGTACTGTTGATGGATAGCTGCATGACTTACAAATAGGACATGGCAAGTATCACACACCAACTGGACAGGTGAAATCCTTGGTTACAGTCAAGTTTCCCCACAGGGCTCTGTACTAGGCCCTTACTTGTTTAGACTGTATCTTTCAGACCTTACTTTTTCATCTGAGGTGTTCTACAGTCTGTATGCTGACGACCTGAAATTGGGTAAACTGATTACAAGTGTTACAGATGCATGTTTACAAAATAATTTGACTAAATTGACCATTTGGGCACAGGAGAATAATATGTTGATAAATACATCAAAAACTAAGCATATGAGATTTGGGAGACATAAATTGAAAGGTGAATATTTAATACAGCACACAGTGATTGAAACTGTAGACTCATTTAAGGACCTAGGTATATGGGCAGATTGAGCTATGAGTTTTTCTAATCATATCAACCAATTGGCTAATGATAGTTATAGAACTATAGGTTATATAAAAAGATTTATAAAGTCTAGGAAGTCAAACATAATGAAGTCATTGTTTGCTAGTTACATTAGACCCAAACTTGAGTATGGAATAACAATATGGAAACCTTATAGGAAAACAAGCACAAAATAAACTGGAAAGAGTACAGAGGAAATATACTAAGGGCATCCATGGATGTGTGTGTTATTATGAAAGACTAAAATAGCTGAACTTGTACAGTGTCTCTTACAGATATTTAAAAGGAGATCTTATTCAGGTATATAGGGCATTTAGGGACAACTAACTCTGGGAATGTTTGGGGTTATCAAAAAGTACTAGTGAATTGTCAGATAACCTATGTAGAAGATTCTATAGGAATGAGAAGTGTACTAATTGGTTCTCTGAGAGAGTAGCTGATGCTTGGAACAGACTACCAAATTACATTAAAGCAAGTACTAGTTTAGATATTTTTAAGAACAGCCTGGACATTTATTATGGGAACAAGTATTTTGGCATATTGGCAAGCTAGAAGGGCTTTAATGCCAGTGCTTGAAACATTTGTATGTATGTATGTATGTATGTATGTATGATGCTGGGTATATTGGAGGAAGGATGCTAAGGATGGAACTGCCAAGGAAGAGGAAAATAGGAATGCCTAAGATAAGGTTTATGGATGTGGTGAGAGTGGATATGTAGGTGGTTGGTATGACAGAGCAAGATGCAGAGGACAGTTAGAAATGGAAGCAGAACATCAGTTGTGGCAAGCCGCAATGGTATTGTTCAAAAGAATAGGTAGGAGAAGATGACATCTCTATTTGGAGGCATGAGTGTACAGTAGGAGTATCTAATTGATGGTTACTGTGTCTGGACTGAGTTTGAGGTTTAACAATGCATCTTTGCATTACCTGCTCTGGATTGTGTGCAGAAGCTGTAACACTTTGCCCTCATATGGGCAGAAATGTCAATACAATTGCTTTCAGATACAATCAGAAACGGATAACTGGTGCCAGAGCCACGGCCTAAAGTTAAATGCCAAAAAATGCATAGTCATACCCTTCGGGAAAAACAAGGTTACCCCTAGCTACCAAATAGGTGGCAATCCACTGAGCACAGAAGAAGTTATCAGGGACCTGGGGACCCAGGTTGATAGTAGTCTGTCATTCGACACCCATGTAGCTAAAGTAGTTAGGAAGTCCTTCTACATTGCCCACCTTATCATGAAGGGATTCTCATCTAGATCAAGGGAGGTCATAGTCTCCCTTTACTCATCACTCATCAGACCAATGATTGAGTACAATGCCCCATTGGAATGTATCTGACCCGACACTTGCAGCAGCTGGAGGCCACAAAGTTCCTCACCAAAAGGATAAAGGGTCTCAAAAATCTGTCCTATGCTGCCCGACTGAAAGAACTCCAGCTCTATTCAGTCGCTACCGCTTGCTCAGAGGTGACCTTTGCCTAACATACAAGGCCATGTCAAACCCAGATTTGATGAATATGCTTCACCTCAAAAATCTAGATCCATCAGAGCCACAAGGCGGAGACTTAAACCTCGACACGGCTATTAATAGGACGTGCTGGAGGGATAGATTCATCACCCAAAGACTCCTATGCTGTGGAACAAAATCCCGGTACATGTGAGGCAGAGCACTGCTGGCCTTGTTCAAGAGAAATCTTGACCAATGGATGGGAGATCGCAGATATACCCCAGGAATTACCTCAGTGTCACTGCTCGACAGAGGCACAGCAAAATAATGGGTATAGTTCCCCATACTAAAGGGGTGGCGTAAGCCACAAAACAATGGGCTAGGCTTATAAATGCCCTCGGGCAGATAGCCTAGTATGAACCTATGAACCTATGAACTATCAGCTGCTGCTATATAGCAGACCAGATCTAGCTGTCAGAACCTCTGTTGCATAACAAGCAGCAATTTACCCACTTACCTATCAATAACAGAGGTATTGATCCACTTTAGGGAGGACATCATAATGCACACCCTATAGATTAGTGACCTGACAATGGCAGTCAGATCACATATTTGGGAGGGTGGCCTAATGGTTAAAGTGTTTGCCTTACAAACATAAGGTGCAGGGTTTGAGTCTCACAAGGGATAATTGGCTAGGCTTGAAATGGCTCGCAAGGGCAGTTAGCTTAGTACTAACCTATGAACCTATATACCCCTCTTGTTTGCATTCTGTATGCAGATACCAGATTCAAACCTCCCATTATCAAATATCATTTCTCCTCTGTTTCCCTTGCTGGCATAGTTGACATGAGTTTCTGCCTCAATACAGATAATGCCTCATGTGCACTGAATAGCCTGTACCCCCTACATCACTGAATTACAAATTTCAAGAGATCCATGTAGAGGAGGGATTTGGAATTAGTGCTCTCTGTCTTCCAGATGGGTAACACTAGAAAGGTTGTCTGATCACACACCTTAACGCCTACTCATAATATGCACCAAACACAAACTATCATGTGCAGAGGTACTCCCCACAAACCAACTTAAACAGCAGACACATCCTTAACAGAATCAGGCTACAATCAGTCAATACACAACAGACATATCATCATCGCTGTCTCAACATAGAAGTGCACAAGGCAATGGGCATGTATCACAAAGCTTTTCATAATTATTGCCTATAAAGTGAGAATGTACAGATGCCCCACTAAATAGCTTAAACAAGGATATGTTTAGTGTCAGCTGTGTGTCAGACATAGTCATCACAGCACACAAGCAATTAAGTCTCTCAGCAAGTCCCACTCTTATTCCAGCATACTCCATCTTGTTATGCACAACTTGAGACATGACTATATGAAATATATGAACACAGGCATGATTATACTATCTAAAACTGGGTCCCCACCAGGTATCTCCATATGTCTGAGCAGCACTATACCATCATCTAGGATGATACCACTATATAAAGAACAGCAGATTCACTGAACCTGCCTAAGTTTCTGGTGTCATTATATGGTGATACTGTACCTGTCAGTGTGGGATGACATGGTGGATAGAGTACACTGCTTTGTCAGACATAAGCCATTTGACTGCACCATAATCCCTTTATTAGGCAATGTCAAAAAGCAGAATAACCAATGTGAAAATGTACAACTCCAACAAAGTGTGGGCCATGCTGCTAAACCCTAGGAGTTCACATCTGAAGCCTCACTCTCTAAAAGCATTCTTCGCAGTGAAGATGTTGATGCCTGTGCAGTCACAGAAACCTGGTTCAAGGCAGTTGTATGTACTTATGTACTTCGGCTATAATGTCTTTTAAACATCCACCTAGCAAATGGAATGTGTGTGTACCACAGGAGGTGTTGTATCTATTTATATTGAAAATTAGTATGCCTCAAGACTGTTGAGAGAAGATAGCTATATAGAGTTATTCTATGTCCAAACTACTGTGGATAGTAAACCCCTCCCTGTTATCTCCATTAATAAGTCACTGTCAATAAATGCAGAAGCCCACACAGCCTATATATTACTACATGGGACAATTAAAGTAGAGAAAAACAACCCAGGCAGGGGTGAGTGAAAGTATAGATCCATTGATCAGGATAATTATAGGACTACATACTCACCTGCACAATATTACCTGCAGTTTGTGAACTGGATTGCCGTGGAAGAAAGAGTGTAACACCCCACAAGGTTATCTCATATTCCACACCTGTACATCAACAATATGAGTGTACAATGTAATGGTACATGTGTAGTACCTGCACTGTTAATCCATGCATCAGGTGCTATGTTTTGAAGTAGATATAGCTACTGAACTCCTCAAAGGAGGAGTCAGGTTCACAATCATCTTCAAAGGTAAGTACGCGTTCCTAAGGGATGGTCTATAATACTTCCAAGACACAGTTTCTACAAAGGTAATTGACAGCTATAGTAACTTAATCCCTGATGCACTGTCTACACATTTACATAAATGTATACACACAGGTGTGCCTGACAGGGTCAAACAAAGATCCTCCAAAAAATACAAACCATACCGGTGTATGTCTGTCATAACTACATTATAGAGTAAGTGCTGTTAAAAAATACAACATTGAGAAACCAGGGGTGGAAGGCTACTCTCTTCAGCATAAACATGCAAATAAGACACCTTCAAGAACCCACACAGACTAACCATACTAAGACTTTACATAACATCGCGAGGGATAACCAGAGGGCTTTCTTCATGTACATCTGCAAACTGGCATAACTCATATGTATTTGGATCAAATTGTGTATGGTAATGTACAAACTGACTCAGTGTAACTTCCAAACCTGACAGCAGACACATTTGGCTGAAAAAAGTGCCCCCTACCACCACCATACCTAGTACCAACCATATGTGAAACATCTCCTCCGAGCTGTGGTACCTAGAATGAAGAAGTTAGCACTGCCCTCTGCAGGACTAGCAGCACAGTTTCCATGGCACCAGATGGCATTCTGGCCTTTGTTCTTTAGGTGCTTCAACAGTGAGCTACTCCCCTAGGCACCATACTCAACCACAGTCTGAATACTGCTGTTCTTCACATTGAATGGAATACAGTCACCATTTTCCATCCACACAAGAGATGACTGGCAAATTTACAAATGTAAATAAGAGCCATACATATATGCAGCCTCTGCTGTGAAGCCGTGGATACACTTTACATGCATCTCAGACACAAGGAAATAGGTGACCTCCAAACACTAAATGTGTTCCAGTTAGGTATTCACAACAGTATCTTGTGGCTGCAAAACCTGGTGGAAGTCAAGACTGTGACCAGAGACATACACAAGGTCAAAGATGTGTGCACATCCTATTGTAACTTGGCCAAGGCCTTCAATACAATCCAGCATTTGTTGTCAGTGGGAAACTAACCAAGGTGAACATCAAATCCTTTATTATCATTTGGTTTTCAAATGGGATCACAGACCAGCTACATTCAATCACAGTGCAAGATTTCACCTCAAACAGCAGACATGTCACCTGTGTGGTAAGAGAAGTGTCACTGTTGTGGCCCCTCATGTTTGACATATATGTCTCAAACATCCAGAACCAAACAGAGATTCTGTGGCACTAATGACTGCTGACAAAGCCATGAGTGTTACATGAACTACACAGAAATACAGCAGGATACAAGTGGTAATAATAAATGTTTCTACTTATTATAAAATAACCATCAGTACACTATTCCCTAATTCTGTATTGATAGACCTTGGAACACATGTCAACTGGAACTTAGGTCTACTGTGAGGAGGCACACATTCTATATTGCACATCTGATTACCAACACCATTGCATCAATAGCAATATATGTTAGCAGTCCTTATTCTCATCCCTAATCAGCTGTATGAAAGAATATAAACTGCCCTTTGAAATGTATTTTATTGGACACATGCACCAACCTGACAGACCTCAGACATGTCTGGTAATAAAACTTCAGAGAGTTTCCAACGTGTCTTCTGTGAGCAGAATGATGTATCTGTCACTGTGTGCGGTACCATATAGATAGCTTTGAGGCAGATTATGTATGCCTTACAGGGCTATCTGTTTCCAAAATGGGATGAAAATGCTGCACATGGGTAAGTAATGTGGAATTCAAGTTATCTGTTTGAGGGACCTCAATGACACTATGACATACATATGCCATACTGGAAAGACAGAAACTTCTCTTAAAGGTTGTCTCTCCTCTGCAGTAGGCTTCAAATCCATGTCAAGCAGAGCACCTATATTACCCTGTTGAAGGACATGCTGGATGACTTGTTGTGAAAATTATACCTGTCAAGGATCACTGCTGCTTCACTCCTGGGCATGGGTGGTGCTTGGTAGACAAAACTTGGACATGCATTATTTCTGATTGTTAACATTATATTGTGATGTAATGGTGATGCATCTAAACACCATCAGGTTAACACCCTAGACACATCCTATCAACCTCAGAACCTATGACAATGTACATGCAAACAGGAACATTATGCTTTATTACCTTTTTGATGAAATTTGTCTTCAGTGTTGACATATAATCCTGAGATCTGAATCTGATGGGCTGGCTTTGGCTGTGCACCCATACGTTTATACTAAACAATCCTTAAAGAGTAAGTTAGATGTATTAATGAGATACATTTAGTTGTCAGAACTCACAGCCCTTACAAAAGCATCCACTATAAAGTAGATAAACTATTATGCTAGCAACTGTTTAAATGGCATACATACAATCTAAATGGTAGGTACAATTATCAGTTCAACAGCACAAATGGAGATAATAACATCTTATTAGTACAGATAGCCACTCTGTGCATCAGACACATAGCTTTAGTATCCCTGAATCCAAAAGATATATGATGATAGGGATGTAGCACAGTTATCATCACTTGCACAGGGTGTTTTGTGTGTGTGTGGGGGGGGGGGGCAGGAGGCCTAGGCTGACACAAAAGACTGGCAAGTGTGTGTGTGAGTAAGCAAGGGAAGCAGGCAAGAAGGACCATGTAAATGTTGCATGTGTACCTGTAGTTACCCTCAATGTGACATTGGTGTGTGAGTGTCTGCATGAACACAAGCAAGCTCAGTGCTAGACCAACATATCTGTATGTTGGACAGCTGTGAGCATGGTAGAGCTGAAAGTTCATCGTCTCCACCCCCAAACATGAGAACTGGCTCTGCCAGGAGTTGCACTGGCACCTCCACGCACAAGGTGAAATGCTATGCCACTACCTGAAGGTGACTCATGTCTGCTGGACATGCTTCCTTTACGGGAATGCCCAGGACCACCACCGTATGGTCTGCTACATCTGGGTGTTGACAGCACACTCCCTGCTGCAGCAGTGGATGTGCTGCCACTCTGGGAGTGTGATCAGGGATGGCCACGTTGGCTCTCAGCAGATGAAGTTGCCGACCAACCCCCATGTAGCCAACAGTCCCCTCCCAGCAGACATTCCATCAGAGACAATGTGAATTCCATGACAGATACACTGCTCTCCCTCACAGACACAGCCCATTCCAATGTGTCATTTAAACGATCCAAGAAATCAATAACCTGGTGGAGGCAGTCAAGGATGTCAGACTGTGCTTCACCTATAGTCCTGAGCATTCTCCTGGAGTTCCTTTCTGAATGTGCCTGTGCATCTATGTTGGCCAAAAACATATGTCAAATAACATGTGATGAGACACATGCAACAATTTAGGGAGGGACAGCAGGCCTCTTCTGAGTACCCATATCAAGCTGCCTGTGTGGCACCTCTCCAACATTTTGGCTATGGCCAGTGTCGTCAGTGAAGCTACAGTAGTAGTAGCCACATTTCCCTGGTCAATGTCCTTGCCCCCCTCCAACTACCCAGTATCTATGGCCTCGGTGGACTGGGTATGCGTAGGCATACTGGCTGTGTCTGGTGATAATGAGTGAGGTTGCTGGATGTCAACCTCTGTGCCAGAATCAGCCTCTGCAACCCCTGGCTGTGCTCCTGTTTGGTCACCATCATCATGAGAGTCTGAAGAGGCACTGACTTCAGGTGGCACAGAGGACAGAGAACCACTTCCATGTTCACCTGTGATAAAAAGGAGGAAAACAGAAATATACTAATACCTGCACTACTATGCTGCAATATATGTTAAGCAATTTAGACTACTGTCACTCTTACAGACATTCATACCTTCCAACCACTTAGGGCAAGGAATGTGGACAAAGCTATGAAGAATGGGTGGACAAAGGACCAAGAATTGGTGTCATTGTGACACGTTGCCCTTACAAACCTAAAAAGGTGATAGAATATCAGGTATTGTTTCACCATGACATTAGTGAGTGTATGCATTTTTAATGTGAGATGTGTCATTATTTTACGTCTGTGCTCTATACTGACCCATAAATAGTTTGCAACTTACTCACTACAAGCTTAAATATGGGCCAGATGTATGAGTCACACAGCTGGACATTCTGCAAATATATGTACAGTTGACAAGTATGCAGACAGTACAGCAATCCACACAGAGATGACACTTTAGCAGATATGTTGGAATATATCTACATTACTGACATAAACGTATTCTGCTTACCAACTGCAGGAGGCCTAAATCTCTGGATATATCAACAGTAACTGCAATATTAACAAGAATGTGGCTGACAACCTCTAAATGACCCTAAAACTGCAGCTATCTTAAATACACCCACCAAAAAGCAACCTGTCACACAGTAAAACTATATACACTATTACAAAATGAATGCAACAGCATTCAACTGCTGATCTAACAAAGCATACCTGTAAGCTCCTCCTGAGATGCAGGAGTGTCACCCACATCCAAAACATATTGGTTGATGGACTGCTGGAAGCTTTCCTGAGTGGCAGTATTTGCCAGGAATTCCTTTGTTGCAGTGAGTGGTTGTTCTGCTGCAGACCCACCACCGGTGACCTGATGATCATGTGCCACTTCAGCAGCATGCCTCCTTGCAGCATGAATCATGTCTGTGGCTCTGCTTCGCACCTGCTCATAGCTCCAATTTCTTTGACCAGCTACATTTACATTTTGGACCAATTCATTGCAAAGAGCTGCATGTCGCAACATATTGGCCCACTCCTTGGACATAAGGATCCCATGATGTTGCCTTAAAGCTTCAATGAGGAGGTCATTCTCTGCCTCTGGAAAAGGTGGCATACACTGAGCGGGCATATTGTTTACTGAAAGACAAAATAATGATACATATAAGAATCATATAAGTACAAATAAACTTGTGTACAGATAAAGCAGTACAGGAAGGTTCTTCGTATTCACCACTTGATTACAATTTAAAGATTCCACAGTGGTCAAAAATAACATGGGGACTACAAAACAAGGAGAGTAACAAGGGGAACATATCCTTGTTTGTGCCATAACAGATAGTCACTTATGCACATACACACCCAAAACAACAGTCCATTCTAGTTATATATATATAACAAGCTCAGGGCCAAATGTGCTAAACAGACAACAGTGTAAATTCCAAAGTGTTCTCAAATGACCTATCCATAAAACATGTGTGCATAGTTATCATACAGTATTTGATCATCGGCCTCCTCTACATCCTCTGTACCTCTCAGATGGCTGGTAAACAAGGCCATGTCATGAGTACAGTTCTAACAAATACTTACTGGTTTACTTTACATCATTCCTAAGTACATTCCAAAATATGCATTATTTAGGTAACAAAATGGACACATACCTGATGGAGTACAATACTCCTCTGTTGAAATATACTGTTCCAATATACATATGTACCTGATTTTGACATCTGCTACAACTCCCATCCACATTGGTTTTCTTAGCTACACATTTGCATTTTTATAATGGTGTACATTACTAATTGACTGCATCTGACCTAGTCTGTACTTCAGAGATGCTAACTACAGCATGCACTGCTGCACTGCATGCTAATCATCCAATCCCATGGAGCTACTTAGAAAGATATAAGGCATCAGTGTAGACACTGCGATCTTTCCTATATGTGCAATGAGGGAATTGTGGATTCAACTTAAGTGCTGAGAGATTATTGGTAGCAACTACAATTTACATACATTTGTGTGGAATACAGGCTGAAGGTGATGCTGCTGCTGTTGCCAATAGCCATAGACAGAGAGAGTGTAGACTTTTCAGGCCAACAACACAGTAGAGGAAATGTGGAACCTTTGGCAGCCTTTGAGTTACATACAGAGGCAAATGCAGGAAACTCATCCCAGTGGAATATAAGGTATGTGTTGAAGTTAGTATGTTAGCCACAGGTACCATTAACAGAGTACCAGGGGACATGCTTGCTGTTTCATAGGCATCAGAATCCAGTATCTTCCAAACATTCCTGCATGCTGTGCTACAACATGGCAGAGAGCACATATATTTTAACATAAGTTCTGAGGAGATGATCACAATATGCTACAGCTGTAACATATATCGCACTACTCTCTAGTAATGTGTGCCATACATTGTAGTCATGTACACAAGAGAACAAAACCTGGGGAACACGATAGGGTGTACCTTAATGATAAGGTCTACTACTAGAACTGCCAAGCCATGTGTAATGTAATGGGAATCATGTGGAACATGTGTGCTGGTAACCCTTGCAGTTAGCATGTCTTGCATATGTGTCACATTCCCCTACTGCACTAGATGTGTGCAGTGGGGGATATCTCCAAGGCCCACTTAGGTGTGGATGAATGCTATGCACTGGACTTATGGATGAAGAAACCCATCAGAGATACACACACACACACACACACACACACACACACACACACACACACACACACACACACACACACACACACACACACACACAGAGGAACAACGTAATGAGACACACAGTTCAAACAGTATTGCCATAGAGCATGTTTTTCAGCTACTGTACTCACAGTGCCAGAGGCTACATACCTTTGGCCAAGGGCACCACTACAATCCACTGACATGTCCCTCAATGCTCATAGCATGTGCTATGCTAAAGAAGTTATCATAGTGGAAACAGCTGCAGCAGGATCATCAAGGGGACAGGGAACACATCCTACCAACAATGCCAAGGTCACCACAGCCACAGCCCAATGATGATTCATAGGAGGAACCAGCAGCAGGTGTGGTTGTAGGCAGACATAACCATGCTCAGTAAGTCCTTGCATTGGCTATGAGACAGGCTATAGCACAATGACTCAATACCTAGGAGGCTAAAACCATCCTCCGAGATGACTATACATCTCCATTATGGATGCATTACAGATAACAGTTATCAACCATAAGTAAATCATACAACAGGCAGGATGCCAGACATATAGGATAACCAGACCAACACAGTTTTGTTAAAACTGTAGCAGACACAGATCTTTGCTCCTCCACCCCCAAAAGAGCAGTCAGTGCTTGCTTGTGACATCCAACCTGTCTTTCCTTAACTGGCAGCTGCATATCATATTACTCCTATTTAATATCCTTTGACATTGTAAATGCAATGATATTGAATGGTGTACACACTGTATGTCCCAGATTACTGGACAGATAACCGATGAATGACCAAGAAACATAGACGTAAATTAATGATGTAAAGTTTCAGGCAAACGTCCTAATGGGGAGTGTAATCAGTAAGTGCAGCACTGTAAATGTGAAACATTTCACTAGGTGTACAGGTAACATGTCATGTAGACCTCTCTATAACTACAATGTGTCTTTAGACTGGAACAAACTTCCTAACTCCATTAGAAACACCTCAAATACTACTCTATTCAAAAAGTAACTAAAACTCTTCCTCATAAACTCAGGGATCCGTCCTTGCCATGATCCTACATAACCACTTCTATCCTTCCAACCTTATATCATAACTCATTTTTCTCTCCCTCTATGATCAGCCTCACAGCTCCTTTTTCCTTCAAACTTCCTTTACACTGTAGTTTCTCTGTATCAGTAACGTAACATCTCAATATCCACTGCATTCTTTTTATTTTAAACAATGTGATTGTATATGTATGTATTGTATTCTATGTCTTGTGTCTTTCGGCTTTTCCCGGTTAGGGGTCACCACAGCGGAACTCCGGTCCGCTAATGATTGGCAGTAGAGTTTTACGTGCTGGTTTGCCAGGCCTAATGCACAACCTTCAATGAAGGAACGCCTGTTCATGCATGTCGCCACACAGAATACGTTTTAACTGAGAATCGAACGAGCAACGTCTAACTGTGAGGCGACAATGCTACTGCAGCACCACCACCGTATTCTATGTATTATTTTATATTATCTGATATTTACAGAAGCTCTCAGAGGTCATCGACTTCATCGACCTGTATTGCTGCTCTTTCCGAAGACATCAGTTGTAAATACATTACTGTACATCGTCAATGATACAACTTCCTGTCAATTGCAATTTTTCTTAAAACTTTATTTTTTGGTGCACAATCCTTTTTGTTTTTGTATGTTTCTTTGATGTAATATTTCACTCTGACTACTATGTATAACTAAGCATGTATCATTCTACTTTACTGTGAATTTATTTATGTTAAATACTCTGAAGCTTTTCTCCTCGGGTCTCCACTGAAAATGGGCTTCTGGCCCAGTTGGACCAACCCGGTAACAAATGTCAAATAAAATAAATAAATAAAATATTTTATCATGACTGTACATATTTTCAGTTTGATTGTGTGCTGAACATCCCTCCCAACTGTACAGATTTTCACAGAATGTCCCAATGTTGGACTTGTATATGTGGTCTGTTTCTCATACAACTTTTGCTTTCTGTAACATCACTGGCAAATCCTTGAAGACAAGTCAGGATGACATGGCACACATTTGCATTTCAGACATCATATCCTTCAGAAAGGTCATGCTAATGCATAACCTGTTATTCCATCCACTTCCTAAGTATGTAAGAGCAATTTTTAAAGAGTGTCCCTATTTTTATGCCTTTGTCCACCCATTATTTGTGCCTTTGTCCAAATTCCTTGCTCTAAGACATTATTTCCTATATACTTCTGTGGTGGCCTCTCCCTCACTGGGGTTGTTAATAGTAATATCCAAAAAATCTAATCTAGTATATGAATATTTCATAGTGAACCTAAGGAACACAGACGTCTGATTTAAATATGCCAGATATGACTGCAGCAATTCCACTGGTCCTCCCCAAACAAGGAAAATGTCATCCACAAAACGTCTATAAAATTTCACACACATACTCTTGCTCCCACACTGCCATCACTATATTGGCATAGCTATTGGCACACAAAGTGCCCATGGCTACTCCGTGCATCTGAAGATATAATTGATTCTCAAATAAAAAAACATTATTCTCCAATATTATTTCCATTAGAAGGACTAATAATTCTATTTTGGCCCTATCAAAGATGGAGAATTTCTCCAAATATTTCTGTAGCATAGCTATGCCTGGTTCATTAGGTATGGTTGTGAAGCTACCTATAAGAACTAGCATGCACCCACAACATATATTTGATAATGTGATGAAGGGTCAAGGCATGAGGGTATCTAAATTATGTGTGGAAGAAGTTTTTGATAAGGAAGTACACTAATTAGAACAGATATTTATTGGAAGAGGATACCATAGAGATAAAATAGTAAAAAATATTGGAATAGTAAGAAGTAGTAGATTAACGTCTGGTAGGCTTTATTTTTCTGAAAGAAGTTTGGACAGAGTAGAGCCTACTAAACATGAGAGATATACATCTAATAGAACAGCATGTAGAATGCCAGTTAAATACGCTAATAATATGAGAGTTGCCACAGATATTTATAGAAAGTTTTGGCTCATATTGTCAGCGGATCCAGAGGTCAAGAATATAGTGGGAGCACAACCCTCATTTGTATATAAAAACATGAAAAATATTAAAAGAATGTTATGTTATTCTAGAAATGGTAAGGAAGATTCTAGTAAGAGGGTTAGTGTATGTTGTTGTGTCTTTCGGCTTTTCCCGGTTAGGGGTCTCCACAGCGGAATTCCGGTCCACTAATGATTGGTAGTTGATTTTTATGTGCCGAGTTACCAGCCCTGATGCACAACCTTCAATGAAGGTACGCCCATTCACGCATGTCTCCACGCAGAAGACGGTCTAGCTGAGAATTGAACCGGACAGCGTCTTACTGCGAGGTGACAAATTTTTGTCAATATATAGATACTACAGATAAATTTGTCCACCCAGATTTGGGTAAGACCTTCTGGTTTCATGCAAAAGGCACTTGTGACTCTGAACATCTAGTGTATCTTGCCTATTGTGTATGGCCTTTTATATAGGCAAAACAATTAGGAAATTTAAATTTCGAATAAGGGAACACATGTAATATACAGAAGCAGGTCACTATGAATGCTCTAGCGAAACATGTTATGAGCACTTCACGTGCACATAATTTTAGGTTTATAATGGTGGAAAATACTAAATTAACTAGTAGACTTGGGGATACTAAAAATAAAACAGAACTTAATGAGACCAGATGGATAGTTAGGTTGAAAGCCCACGAGGGTAAAGGGCTTAATGATAAGGTATCTATTAGACCTATGTTAAAAAATAGACCACTATAAACTTGATTAATGTGATTATGTTTTATATTTACATGTTTTATATATCTATGGATGAATTTTATATGTTTATACATTTTTATTTTTCCTTTAAGATTTTAATTGCTTGATTGATTGATTAGTTGATTGTCTTTAGTATATATGTTAGATCAGGTAGTGTGTTTGCTATTACATCTGAAGAAGCAGTGGGATACACTGCGAAAGCGCTCACATCTCTTGTTAAAATAAAGAAGATTTTCTACATTGTGTCATCGTTCAGCCTTAGCACTAAAGTTTTTGTTGTATTATACATTAGTGTTCATCTGCATTGGACATGGCTGGTGTTCAGGGAGAGGTTCTATGATTTCAGTCTCAAAGATAGGGTTTGCAGGAGTTCAAAGTGTTTGTTGAACTCCTAGTGATGATTATGGTCCTTGGCTGCTGCAGGAGTACTATGATGGATCAGATTACAAAGTATATGTGTTTGGCCCTGGATCTGTCCAGTGTTACCAGTATCCCCCACCCTGGCAAACAGAGTAGGAATCACTATCTTGACCTCAGGATGAGGAAGTGGGATACCCTCGACTATTGGATTTTGGAATGCAGGAATGATGGCACTGCACAGATGTGTAAGTATCACCTACAGGCACTGCTTGTAGGAGGTAGCAGCTGCATATGTTTGTTACTGGTGTTCTTAATGGTATTCTGTTGTGTTCTGTTTTTCCCACAGCTAATGCAAATAGGGCACTGAATGTGCAGCCCTATGAAGAAAGAATGAGAAGGATGAGAGATGCAAGTGGTATGTATGCTTACTAACAGTACTATTATTTTAGCATTAGGACCAAACACAGCTTATTGTGGTAAAATCTTGCATTGCATTGAGTATGCATTTTTCCATTGTAAAGCAAAAGCATGCATTCATCAGTATGTTACTTAGAACAACAGTCCAGTATTGCAGAGTAGACAGGGGTGGTAATTTAGAAAATCACACGTCCAAAGTAGACAGTACTTGTTTAAGTTGACATAATGTAAAGTATGACCTATATACCAAGGATAAAGAGAGCATGCTGCAGATTATCATTATAACATTGAACCTGTATCTATAAAGTGTAAAAGGAATGAGTGCTTGCATTATGCTGCATTACAAAGGAAAGGTACAGTATTACAATAAACACTGCTTGTGGGTTCAGACACCACACTCCCCATATTTAAAACCAGTTCTTTACAATACTGTTTTAGGTTATCATCAATAAAAATACAGTAGTGCTATATACTCATAATGATAGCATTAGAAGTGCAGACCTCTATACCTGTGGCTCATATGGCCTGCTGTCAAATGTAATCAGTGTACATAGAACATTTATATGTGCAATATATGCCCCCAAGAATGACTGTTGGATGCTATATGATCTGCACTATAGTGTGTCTGTGTTAGCAACAGAGTAGTAATCAAAGTAATAAAGGTATTTATTAGCATTTTGCATTATTGTAAGTGAAATGTATCAGAATATTTTACATTATTTATAGATATTTTTCTGTATTATCTGTGTGATTACTAATGATATTTTCTTCTCTCACCCCACCCATTCTCTTCATTTGTTTTTTATGTTATTCATATTTTTATTATTATTTGTAATGTTATGTATAATTTTCTGTTAAATAACTTTTCATGTCATATTTTTCATTGCATTTGTAATTCTGTTATCTATTATTTTTGTATTCATTTATTACTATATGCTTAAATTTTATTTAATGTTATCCTGCCCATTATTTTGTGTTATGTTTTATATCATAATGGAATTTAAATGTATTTCTTATTACTACAGCATGGCAAGGTATGCCAGTTTCCCGTGGTCTGCCTACACTCACTCCACTGGCTATGACACCAAGGCCCAGTGGCACCCTCCTGCTGCCCGTGCCTGACCTGGACCCTCAGGTAGCTCTGCCCCAGAGGATAGGCCTGTGGTTCCCTCTGGGAGCAGAGGCAGAGTGGGTGATTCTGTCAGCTGAGCTGAACTGCCAGGTCTGGTGCATAAGATTATGCCCCACACAACTGGTGCAGGCCTACACTGAATGGAGACACTGCTTTCCATCATTGTCGTGAATAATACAAGGACATGCAGATGTCACACACTGTGGCCGTTGACTTAGTGAGGTGACACTGATGACAGACAAGTGGCTGAGGACTTGATTCTCACTGTCATCAAACATATCCATACATCCACAATGCCCCCACCTCCACCCCCAACCAAGGTGTTCACCCCCTCTTGTGTTCTTCACTGACCCTGTCTCTTGTCTTTTCTGTCAGCAAATGCTTCCTCACCTTCCCAACTTGCCTTCCCCTGACTTGCCTATGTGTCTTCCCCAACATTCCACTTTCTCCTTAAAAAAATGACACCTGACCCAAAAAAAAAATTCATTTCATACATAGCTCTCCATTTCAGATATGTCTACTTGACACATTTAAGTTGATCTAATTGGCTTCACAACGCAGTTATGTTGTCACACCTCTCTATGGAGGTGACAGTCCAAATTCAGCTATGTGCCCATGTGTTACTGTTGAAGAAATTAATAGCTATGGTTCATTCCTACACCCTTCCGGCACATTCCTGCCTTCCTTTCGCTTTGTTTTTCCTCCTGCTTGCTCTCCATTTCACAACTTTCTTATCTTCCTCCATTTTGTTTCTTTAAAGAATCATTGCACGATGGTGCAGGATGTGCAGCATTGTGCAGCAATGGTAAAAAGGAATTTATTAACTTATACTACCAATACCATCTAGCAACAGACATTTCGTCATTACTGCATTGAGTGCATACACTGCTGATGGCCCATATTCATAGATATCACAATGTATAATCCAGATGTACACATACACATAGCTGAAATGATAGATACACCTGTATTTGAAGTCAGTACCCTCTGAACCGAAATAATACACCAGCAATGCATTTAACAGATAGTGCTACATAGTCAGTTGAGTAGAAGGTGCATTTTACACATTGTATAGATAATTGTACAATAAAGTGATGTTGCATATACCTACTACTTAAGTTTAATGATAAATAGTAATGACATACCTGTTATTCTATCATGTTTGAAGGTTTGTAGGAGGAATATTTACAACATGTAATTTTAGTGATGGCCCTTTGCCCCCATTGTGTATGGCTTCATTCAGACGTTTTGCTTTAACAAGCAAACTGGTATGTTCCTAATAATTATTTAATATTTTATGAGCCTTGCTGAGCAATCCAGTGCAATGTGCACCATTATGCAAACATGCTTAACTGAGAATATGTGACAATTACTATTGATTGTTGAAAATACTTCTGCTAATTAACTGACTCTGTGGCTGGATGGGTGAACATAGGGTGTTGGCATACATTTTACAGGTGTGTAGGATACTTTTACATATATCCACTGTTCCTACTTCTGCTTAGCATTGCTTAGCAATGCTGGGCATCACACACCCTTGTGGAATGAATCTTTAAAGAAAATAAATGGGGGAAGATAGGAAAGTGGTGAAATGGGGAGAAAGCAGGGGAACAAAGTGAAAGGAAGTCAGGAATGTGCAGGAATGGTGTAGGAATGAACAATAGCTATCCATTTCTTCAACAGTCAACACCCAGTCTACCAAACCAGGATGGAAAGCAGGCTCTCCATCTGGCATAGGCATGTGCCTACAGTCTGGTGCACATCATATGCACAACAGCTTGCAAATCTGCACAGGTAATCTATGCACCCCCTCTGCCTCTGCTTCCAGAGGGGACCAGAGCCCTGGCCCCTGAGGCAGAACTACCTGAGGATCCAGGTAAGGCAGGGTCAGCTGGGGGGAGGTGCAGCCAGGCTGCAGCACAGAAGAGCTGGGCCTCGATGCTTTAGCTAGTGGAGCAAGTGTAGGTGAATCACGGGGGAACTGACCTACCTTGCTGTGCTGTAGGAATAACATAAATAAAATTCAAACCAAAAAGTAAACAAAACATAAAGCAAATTAAATTAAATTTATAAAACAAATTATAAAGCAGTATAAAAAGATTCAAATAACATAATTGCAAACAAAATCAAAAATCAAAACAATTAAAAATTATTTCACAACAAAGAATTATGAAATTATACATAATAAACTAAAATAAGAGTTAAAACAAATAATATAATAATAAGTAATTTGATTATATAAATAATACAATAATAATAATAAAACAAAAATATAAGACCTATATTAATAAATAAAAGAAGAGAAGGGGCGGGGTGCAAGAAAAAAGAGGAACATTAGTAACATCATAAATAATATACAATGCTTCCTACAATTAAGTTATTCTATTCTGTTACATTATACTGTTAACAATACCAACTGCTAAGAACTTTCTTTATTACTTGGAATACATGTACAGTGATTACACTTCACAGCAGGCCATTCAAGACACAGCTCTAGAGGTATGCCCTTCAAATTCTATAATGATGATTACTTAACAGTACTGTGCATTTTTTATTGATGATAAGCTAAAACAGTATTGTAATCAGCTGAGCTTTACATCTGGGGAGTGTGGTATTAGAACCCTCAAGCAGTGACTACTATAATGCTGTATTTTTCCTTTGGAATACAACATAATGCAAGCACTCTTTCCTTTTACAGTTATAGACTCAGTTCACTGTTATCTGAGAATGTGCAACTGTTGCTTTGTTACAGACCATACTTCTCCACCTTTTAGAGCAGGATATCTTGACATATCATAAATTAATGGCTATACAATGACCCATAACTAGGAACATGTTTCAAATACCGCTGTTATCCACATGGATAGTTGCACAGGATTTGTGTTAACATACATTTTATTTTCTACTTGGAATACATGTACAGTGATTAAACTTGATTGCAGGCCATTCAAGACATAGCTCTAGAGGTATGCCCTTCAAAGTCTATAATGATGATTACTTAATAGTACTGTATATTTTTATTGATGACAGGCTAAATAGTATTGTAATCAGCTGAGCTTTACATTTGGGGAGTGTGGTATTAGAACCCACAAGAAGCAAGCACTGTAATACTGTACTTTTTCCTTTGGAATACAACATAATGCAATGACTCTTTCCTTTTACACTTTATAGACTCATGTTCACTGTTATCTGAGAATGTGAAGCTGTTGCTTTGTGTTACAGATCATACCTCTCCACCTTTTAGTGCAGGATATCTTGACATATAAATTATTGGGTGTACAATCACCCATAACTAGGAACATATTTCACACATGGATAGTTGCACAGGATTTGTGTTACCATACATTCTGACACCCATTCTTTATTGACTTCAGTATAAATTAGTTGCCCCACAACCATGAATCTTACAATGAACAGACCAAAACAGTGATTCATAAATCTGGGAATTCGGCAGAAATAAGTACAGTTGGAAACTATGCTGCAGAGTAATGCATGCATACTTGCTTTTACAGTTCAGACATGCATTCCCAAGTTCATGCAACTGTATGATATAGCAACTAATCTATCACTGCTAATGCTGTAATAATAGTACTTTATAAAAGTATGCTTACTTATCACATGCTTGTTGCATCCTGGCCAATCACTTTGCATGGGAAAAAGAAAAAGCATTATGAATACTCCTCATTAAAAAAAAAAAAAATATATATATATATATATATATATATATATATATATATATAAATAACTATTTCCAACTATTTTGAAGTTCATGGCTTTTACTTGCATACATATTTCAGAATAGTTAGAAATAGCTATATAATATATATATATGTATATATTTTATTTAATGAGGCGTATCAAAGCACTATTTACTTCACCAAAGAAGAACGCATCTGTATTTTTTGGGGGTAGGGGAGCTAAATGTGGGAAAAGGCACTTATCCCAATTTGGCTGTTTTTTCCTGCTATCCCTGATTAGAGCTCACTGATAGTATCTGTAATCTCCTGGTGGCTGAGCCCGCTCCATTCACCTTGCTATGCTCGGCTCACTCTGATCCCCTACCCTGCTCCCAATTCCCACCCGCCTCCATTACTTCTACATTTATTCTAACCACCAATCACCTGACCACTCCCTACAGCCACTCACCTGCAACCACCCTAACCACACCCCTAATTTACCACTTGCATCCAAATACCACAAACCCAAACTATGCAGGCTTTGCTTTTATCTCTCCTACTAACCCTCACAACTCTAACCTATGTTACACCCTTACACATAAACACACCACTACCCCAGACCATTTACCATACAACACATACCTTCACACTTGTTATTACACACACAAGCTTTCCTATAGCCCCCTCTTTATTTAGTGACAACACAATACTATTTGTACGTAACAAGTATGTTTCACTATTATACACTAGAAATACATCAAGTAAACTCCACATAGATATTCTACAAACTGTCAAGCTTCAACTTTTATAAAAGAAATACCTCCTTACCTCGGGGGATATTCACCAATTCCAGGGCCAAGGAACATTATACCCCCAAACAAACACACTGCAGATCTGCTCATCATCAATCTTAACTCTCACAGTACATCAGACAAACTTCCTCACTTACACGCATTCATAATTCACTACTCCCCCTGACATCCTTACCATAACAGAGACCTGGCTAAAACACAGCACACAGAACAAAGAAATTCTCCCTCCAGAATATAATATCCTATGGCTAGATAGAACTGGAAAGAAGGGTGAGTGTGTTGCAATTGTTTATAAAAATACAATTTCTCTCCAACCTCTACTAACTCCTCTACCTAAATTTAATACTGTTGAGATTGTAGGCTCTGTCCTACTGTTAAATAAGAAAAAGAGCATCAATATTCTCTGTGCATATATCCCTTCAGGTAATAATGCTCCAATAATTGAGGATATTCTACAATGAAAAATACAATTTCTCTCCAACCTTTACTAACTCCTCTACCAAAATGTAATACTGTTGAGATCGTAGGCTGTGCCCTACTGTTAAATAAGAAAAAGAGCATCAGTAGTCTCTGTGTATATATCCCTCCAGGTAATAATGCTCCAATAATTGAGGAGATTCTACAATGGTCAAAAGATAATCTCCCACAGGAAACTATTTTATTAGGTGACCTAAACACTGACTGGCTAGCCTGTAACTCTAAAAACCCCACTAACCACATCAACCTATATGGATTTTCTCAACTCATTCAAGAACCAACTAGAGTAGATAAAAAAATCCCATAAGGAATCTGTACTAGATTGGACATTAGTAAATTACTCTGGGCATAGTTACCAAGTAGGTAGCCTACCTGATGGACTTAGCGATCATCTCTCTACATTCCTCCTGCGTAAATGTACTAACTTACCCAAACCTACATTCTATAGACAAGTCAGAAATGGTCACAATGTTAACCCTCTAGAACTCAACACTATATTAAAAAAATGTAACTGGGAACCACTACACAGCCTTGACCTAGACCAAGCAGTGGACTATTTTAATAGGACTCTTATTAACATCCTTGATTCAGTTGCCCCAGTAAGAAAAATTAGAGCTAAGCAACACTATGCTCCTTGCCTTACTAAATCCACTAGAGCCCTATTAAAAACCAGAGACAAGGCATGGAAAACCTGGAAGAAAGATAACACTAGTCTATCCAAACAAAACTATCAACACCTTAGGAATCAGGTCAAAAAACAAACAAAGCTTGATAAACAGGACTACTTTCTAGATGTACAAAATAAACACTCCATTAACCTCCAAAAGTTCTGGGATGCAATAGACTCCCTACTAAAACCTGGTAAAACCTCCACACCAGCTCCCACCTCCACCTCTACAAAAACAGATAGCGATATAGCCTCCCAGTTTAATCACCACTTTATTGAATCCATTAAATTGCTATCAACTCAACTTTCCAAAAATAGCTACACATCCATACCAACAACTCCTAACAACTCACCTCCCTTTACATTCTCTCCTGGCCCAACCTCAACAATAAAAAAATACCTCTTAAAACTTAAACCCACTACTCTTGCAGCAGATGGTATACCTGCTCATTTCCTAAAAGTGGCTGCCGACTATCTATCCTACCCAGTCTCAATCTTAATCAACCGCTTCATACAGGAATCCCACATCCCTCAACTATGGAAAGTCTCTTAAATTATTCCTCTTCATAAGAGTGGGAATTCCTGTGATTTCTCTAACTATTGCCCCATAGCCATTCTTTCTCCTTTATCAAAGATACTTGAGAAATGCATACACTCTCAGGTCATGCATTTCCTAGACTCTAACAACCTCTTCTCCTGTACACAACATGGTTTCCACTCACACCACAGCACAACTTCAGCCCTTCTCTCTTTCACAAACCTGGTTAACCAACATATAAATAACAGATTTGAATCTGCTATATTCCTGGACCTCTCCAAAGCATTTGACATGGTTTCCCACTCCATTCTAATAGATACTCTTACCTCTCTATCCTTTGCTCCTAACACTTTGGCATGGTTTAAAAACTATCAGAGCAACAACAAGCTGTCCATTTGCAAGGAGTTATATCATCTTTACTCCCAACTACCATTGGTGTACCTCAAGGTTCCATACTCGGTCCACTCCTCTTTTCTATCTTTACCAATAATCTACACACCTCTACCCTACAGGCTTCACACATACAGTATGCAGATGATTCCACCTTGATCTGCTCCGCACCAAATCTCACCACCCTACAGCATCTCACCCAGGAATCTTTTACCTCAGTAGAAAGGTGGATCACAGATGTTCAACTTATCTTAAATCCCAACAAAACAAAACTACTTCTGTTTACCCCAAACAAATCAAAAACCACTCCACTCTCCTTCTCTATCTCCTCCA